>NW_013665702.1:241798-246496 GCF_000517525.1 Limulus polyphemus | reverse complement strand
TCAAAGACAACATATTATTTGTGTTACTAAACCACACACACTGATTCTTTTTGATTATGTGAAGTTGATCATCTGATGTAACCCAAGGCCAATGTTAGCTGTAAGGACTTAAGAGCAATATTCCTCAAATGCAATAAAAACTAGAAAGAAATACTGTATTTTTTACAAGTATTACATATGCAACAGTACATACTTTTATTCCTGCTAACACTCTTGTAGTGACTTACCTTTTTATCTGCTAATATTCCTGTTGTGGCTTCCTTTTTATATTCTATCCTTGCTAATATTCCAGTTGTGACTTTCTTTTATCCCCATTAACATTCCAGTTGTGACTTACCTTTATCTATGCTAACATTCTTCTTTTGACTTACTTTTATTCCTGCTAACATTCCTGTAGTGACTTACATTCATCCCTAACATTCCAGTTGTGACTTACCTTTATCTATGCTAACATTCTTCTTTTGACTTACTTTTATTCCTGCTAACATTCCTGTTGTGCTAACACTGAAGTCCAGATAAGCAATCATTTCTGGAGTAGGAGCCCTATAGATATTTGTTAGTTTTTCTTGGGTGGGTCATCAGTGTCCAGTATTGTAGGCCATGATTTGATATCCACCACATTACCTGCTTCCTAAGCAAAACATGAAGTATACACATTATTCATAGAAGTGCTTCTCATCAGAAGACTGGTAGCTGGACATTTTAAATTCACTTCTGTTTATTTAAAAAAAAATTATACTCTTCTTTTTCACCACAGTAAATATATTGTATTATTATTGTAAAGTTAAGAATCTCTTTTTGACTTTGAAATATCATTCAAATTAAGTATTTATTATTCTTTTATCATATAAAAGCATGTCAATATTAAAAACCAAATTACTTAGTCCTATTGAAACAAACTTGTCTAACACTATGGTAAGAGGGGTTAATGGTACTGTAAAAAAAAATTAACAGATATTGTGTATGAAGTAAAAAACATTGCATGTTTCAAATCAGTCTAAATAAACATACCTTGGATTTCAGTAGCTTGATAACAGGTGCAGTAGATAAAACTATTGCAGATTTACTGATGTCTACAATCATTCTGACAGTTGGTAGTGTTGTCTGTAAATTCTGAGGGTGAGGAGGCCGAATACAAACCGGTACAACACCTTTAACAATAACATAAAACAAATATATTTTTCTCCATCAGATTAAATTTTGCAATTGTATATGACTCATCTCAGCTACTGAATTGAATAAAAATGTTTCTAGATCACAAAACCTTTTTAACACAAACAGTTTTCTTATCATTCACTTATAATTAAGATCTCATGTAAATCATGATTTCATGGACTGCACAGAAATGGCCTAACATTATTTATCTTTTTTAACCCTAATGATCTGAGTTTGGTGGATTTGACCTAACTAAAATTATCAAATCAAACTAAGCATAATTCACAATTATAATGCACTTACAAACATTCACAGTTAAATCTTCCTTGTAATGTGGTGTAACAAATTTGTTATGTATTTATTTTAATATGAACGTTGTTTAGATTAAGTTTATAGTTAGAAACATACATAGCTTATACTGTTATATAGGTATTGTGAAACTCCCGCCTATTCTCCAAAGTTGTAGAAGATTCTCGAGAGTAAGAATCAACAATATATGTATATACGTAAATGTTTAAAATGTAACTTGCATTGTTAAGTAAGACTGAAATTTCTAAAATGCCTCCACACAGGTATAAATATAACCAATGCCACGCACCAAAATGACAGTGTCTATTATTAGTTTGCTATATATCGGTGTGCTATAAAACTTCAAAAGCTATAATTGTGATAGTTACAATGCTTATCAATTGAAAAACTTAAGATATCTGACCAGGAATATTCGTAAATTTCGAACGTAACAAATCATTTAACTTCAGTGGATTCTCATCAGACATTAGTAATTTACGAAGACATATAAATTCATCGTGGAAAACCTAGTGTGTGTGGCCAAGGACAAAGCTAGCTAGCTTCCCAGCAGATCGTCTCTACATCAACTCGTAATTAACTCGCTCATCGTGAACCCTCGATAAGATATCAAGGAGGTTCCAAACTAGAAATAAAACTTTATATTGTTTGTAAGTTTGTGAAACTTCTGTTTATAAATCATTGTTTGTAATAACTATTTGTAATAAGTGTTATTGTAAATTGTACTGTTGTGTGCATATTAAAACGTATTTGTGTTAAAAATGAAAATGGCGTGTATCAATCTTGTTGGCAAATATCGTAAACTGACTAATATATTGGCATTCATTTAAATACTAAATCCAAAGTAAAATTTAATTACTAAATTAAAATTATTTAACTTGGCTTCAGACTATTCGAAATTCTAATACGTAACAGTGAATATTTAGTTTATTTAGCTAAATGGACCATAACTGGTTCAGAGAAATGGAAAAAAGTAATATAATAGCAACAAATTTATTTTTGAAATAGTTCTTCATGCAAACTTGAGCTTGGATGTTTTTATAATATGTTGATAAGAATTTAATTAAACAAGACACAATAAAATAAAAATGGGTATATTGTGTTTCGTACAAAAACTCCCCTGCATACTGTTATACAGCTCAGTTGTTATGTGTCTGGGTGTACTATTATTCCATATGCACTGAGTGCAGTGTTCTGATCATGTGACTATATTTAATCCAGGTGGAAAACACTGTATACTGCAAACACGAAAATGGCATGTATCTAAAACAGCTAAAAATGTGTTTGCAGCAGATTGCATAAAACAGTATCCACCATGAGTTTTACACAGATAACTGGGACTGAATTCATTTTGGCCACCGCTTGTTTGTTTGTTTTGAATTTTGTGCAAAGCTACACGAGGGCTATCTGCACTAGCCGTCCCTAATTTAGCAATGAAAACTAGAGGGAAGGCAGCTAGTCATCACCACCCACTGCCAACTCTTAGGCTACATTTGACCAATGAATAGTAGGATTTACCATCACATTATAATGCCCCCATGGCTAAAAGGGCGAACATGTTTGGTGGGATGGGGATTCAAACCCATGACCCCAAATTGCAAGTCAAGAGCACTAACCGCCTGGCCATGCCGGGCCTTGGCCACTGTGCATCTATACTTTGAAGTGGAGATCAGTGCAACATGTAAATGATGTTCAAGAAAAGCATTCTAATTGTTTTACTTGGTTTTGCTGTTGTGTTAAAATGAAACTCTGTTCACAAAAATAATTCCATGCGTATTCTATGAAATATAATACTTTAACAACATAAACACTGTTGTGAATAAAATAAACAAAATTGCTGATTTTCACAAGACCTTACTTATTAATCACAAGAGAAAGCTATTTGTAAGTATATGATAACTAATTGGTATTTAAACTTTTACAGGATTCATAAAAAGAGAAACCTGCTGACAATGTGTAATAAAATTCACTAAATGTATATTTGTCATCCATTGCATATTTCAGAACCACATACTTTGCCACATGCAATCTGGTTAATCCTGTTTTAGAATTCATTTTTTCCCCTGCCACATTTATAGTTGAATAACTCTACAAGTGGGAGGTTTATTTTTAGATACAAAATATAAAATAAAATTAAACATGTTTTAAAATTTTATTATGCATATCTGAAACTTGAAATTGGTAAACTCTTGAAAGTTTGAAGGGAAATATCATTTCTTCATGGTGCTACATAACTTCCAAAATCTCTTTGTAGTGCTCTAGATGGGAGATATACATGTGGCCATGGCAGTGAAAGAGTTAAATAAACCTCCAGCAAACATAACTTCCACGTGAACCAGGCTAAACTCTCCACCCTCTTATGAACCAGTTATGAAATATTCAAAATTTGTCATGCACCAGCAAACTAACCAATAACTTGTAAGCAGAGTATTTGTTCTACAAACTTGTCAATTTTTTTTTGCCATCTTAAATTAAAATCTGTTGAATGAGTTTATTAAAAACATCATGGGAATGAGGCTGTGTTCAAAAACAATTACAATTTTTTTTATGGACATTGTATAAACGACATATATCAGATTTCGTCAGTGTTTCATTTTGATGGTTTCATAAATTCAAGAATGTGTCAAATTTCAGCCAAATTTGGGAAACAATTATAAAACAGTACATTTTATTTGTTAAAATTATGTTATACAGTTATAAAAGCAAATTCATCATTTGTAGTTGTAATAATAAATGTAGACTTGAAGACCATTTCATTGCTAGAAAGTTATTATGGAAAATCAGTTTAAGTAAATAAGTACCAGAAAATTGTTTACATATTTAAACTGGATTACAATTTTACACACAAATATCCCTATGCTTATTATTTTCAATGGAATTTTTAGACATTTTTCTTAATTCAGTGTTCATATTCTTTCAAAAAATGATGCTTATATATTAAAATTAAATCAAAATTTAACTAGAAATATCCTTATATGGTTAACTTTAAATGGAAGTTTTAGCCACTTTTCTAAATTCAGGGTAGCCACATTCTTCCAAAACATTATGTCTTATCCACTTAAAGTAGATTACAATTTAACCTGGAAATGTTCTTGTATGGATAATATTTAATGAAGTTTTTAGAATTTATGGTGGCCACATTCTTTCAAAAGATGATGTTTATATACATATGTTACGTCTCCGTTTGTTAATTGATTTTTCCGTAACTTCGTTCCGACGAAACTTAAGCGACACAAG
>NW_013665702.1:231296-240849 GCF_000517525.1 Limulus polyphemus | reverse complement strand
TTTACCGATACACTCAACTTCAACAATCGCGCTATATCAACGAACGTCAATAATACTTCTGACCGCAGATCAATTACACTCTGTCTATACACACATTACCTTACCCTCCCGCGTCACGTTTTCCCCTCTTATATATACCAGCCTACCCTACTAGCAAACACTAGAGCATTCGCCAAAGTACATGATAATTCTAGAAACGTTGCGTCACTGTAGTCATGTGACTCGCTGACGCAACACATATATATTCAAACTAGATTACAATTTTAACTAGAAATATTCTTTTATGGATAATTTTAAATGAAATTTTTAGTCAATTTTCTTAATTGTTATTACATTATTAAGTAATTAATAAAAAGCAGATTACATACCAACATAAAGGCAGCCATAGAAGGCACAGATAAGGTCAACACCAGGAGGGTAGACAAGAGCCACATGGTCACCTGTGTTGAGTTTCCCTTTCTCTAGCAATAAACAGCCAACTCTCTCTGATCTCTTTTGTAGTTGTGAACAAGTTAGAGATGATGAAACTCCTCCCTAACAGAAAAAATACAGAGGTAATACTGTCATAATGGATGTGATGTAACCAGTCTAGAACTTTGTTCTGCTGATAATGTGAAACTGTTGTAATATTTTAATATCCCCTTTAGATCTTTGTTCTGCTCAGCATGTGCAACTCTTGTAATAGGTGTGAAGCATCCTGTCTAGATCTGTTCTGCTGAGCATGTGCAACTGTCTAAATATTTATGAAGTACCTTGTCTAGATCTTTGGTCTACTAGGGATGCACAACTGTCATAATAGGTTTGAAGTACTTTGTCTAGATCTTCACTTTGCTGAGCATGGCAACTGTTGTAATATGTGTAAAGTATCCTATCTAGATCTTCACTTTGCTGAGCATGTGCAACTGTTGTAATATGTGTAAAGTATCCTATCTAGACCTTCACTTTGCTGAGCATGTGCAACTGTTGTAATATGTGTAAAGTATCCTATCTAGATCTTCACTTTGCCGAGCATATGCAACTGTTGTAATATGTGTAAAGTATCCTATCTAGACCTTCATTTTGCTTAGCATGTGCAAGTGTTGTAATATGTGATAAAGTATCCAATCTAGACCTTCACTTTGCTGAGCATGTGCAACTGTTGTAATATGTGTAAAGTATCCTATCTAGACCTTCCTTTTGCTGAGCATGTAAGTTTCCTTTAGTTGCCAAAAGCTTGATTTCTAAGGCAACTTTTCACTGAAAACTTTGTTTCTATGGCAACTTTTGTAGGACTGGCTTTTCTAAGATTAGATATGTTTGAAGAGTAACACTTTTACCGCAAGAATGAATAGTTCACATAGTAAACACCCTATTTTGACTACCTTGGAGCTAAAATAATTATATTTAAAACAATGACAGAACAATAGCAAATATAATTATAACTAAATACAGTAACAATGAAGCACTACGTACCAGTAATGCCACACTTACTTTGGAGTTTAGCAATGTAAAAACAATGTGATCTGCAGTGGTAGTTGCTCTCCATCGAAGAACTTCTGAAATGAACTGATATTTGCGTGTGGCATCACTTACATCTTCGACTAGTGCCACATCCCTTCCCTGAGCTGATGCCAGTCTAACACCCTGAACCATACTGCCAACCAGCACTGATGCTGGTCCTACCTCTATAAACAAAACATTAAATCCAATAACAAATTTAGTCTTAAAGTATTCCCTTCTACACATTTGATTGCTAATAAATTCTACATAAATGTACTTAATAATACACGCTATGTAAACACACACAGTGGAAATAACCAAAGCAAAAAAATAATCAAATTTACTTTTATACTATGTTAAAACATCTAAGACTTTTACTTCAAAAGTATATTACAATATCCTTGAAAATGGCATTACAGACATTCATTAACTAAGGATTTTCATGAAACCTACCTGAATGAACTTCCCTAGGTTTAGGAAGATTGGTAACACATGTGTGGGGGCACATTAACACATTAACGGGATGAAGATTTCCTTCCAGAAACATTCGTTTAGTTTCTGATAAGTGAATTCCACCCAGAGGAGTCTTAAAAACAAGGATTTTGTTAAAACAGTTTTATTCTTTTGAAATAGTTTTTGTATTTTAAAAATGCACAACCAATACAATGTGTACAAAACACAAGATATATAAAAAAAAAATGTTTCAGCACAAATAAAGTTCTTTTCATCACATGTATAAGGAAGTAAATTTCTCACAGAGAATGTTTTTCCCATAAATATGTTATTATATTTATATATTTTTACATTTTCCCATACAATGTATTAATTTTAAGATAACTTTCAATTGGAAGTGCATATTTCATTTTATGAGTTCAATTTAGCAAAGCGAAATAACAAGGTTTATAATATGATATAAAATGATAGTAAAAATTAGCTAAAATTAAATTTCGTTGATAACAAAAAATAAGTCAATATAGTTCTAGAATCATAAATGTCAAAATATTCTAAGAGACAACACAAAGAAAACATAGTAGAATTCTAAGTTTAAAAAAGTTATAATTTATAAAACAGAAAAGTCGAAATACAGTAAACAAAACAACCAAATAAAATGCTCACCTTTGGCAAAAAGTTTGGTGGTACTAAGGCTAAACAGTAAATTCCAATTTGATGAATACCATCAACTGCCTGTAAAACTCTGCTCATCCACTGAAAGCTCTGTACCAGAACATTTAATTTCATCAGTATGTAATTAACAAATGCAATAACTTGGTATAAAAAAACTTCAAAACCCTACATCCAAATGTTTACTTTTTTACCACAGTAGATTAATGTAATTACTTCAATTTTTTAGTCCAATATAAAACAACTTTCAAAATACTATATATGATCTTCAGTACGTAGAATGCCATGTTTTATCTACCTCATCATTAGTTTTCATGTTGCATTGAAAATTATTTATATATCCACCAAATCATAGCTAGTATAACAGTAAATAATGCTAAGATAGAAAAAATTCCTTGTCATCATTTTTATAAGTGTTATCTTCATATACTATTTAAAGGAGAGATATTAATTGCAGAGAAAGCTCCACGGAAACATTACCTCTTCCTCAGTGCAGTCCAGTCGTTGTTCTGCTATCACACATATTCTTTCATCCCTGAGCACACGAATTGAAAACACAGCAATCCTAAAAAATACAAAAATTTGGAGATTGTAAACCTCAAAGAATTTTGTATAAAAAAAAATTAATAAGAATTTTACTCATACTATATCTAATTTATTAAATAGTCAGAATTGTTCTTAGAAAAAAAATTATCTTGTAACTTTTTTTAAATCAACATAACCAGTTCAGCAAAGTCTCTTTTATAAAACTACTCATCATAAATCATTACTTTGAGACTATTCTGCAATATCATGCATTTGTTAGCATTATTTATTCATATTTAGCTTAATGACCTAAAACGATAAAGCAAGAACTGGTGTTTCTGTTTTGTAACTCTACTAAAAGCAATAACACAAATGTTTGTGAAAGATGATTTCTATATAACGAAACAGGACTTTATGAGTCTTTATTTATTACATATTTCAATAATTGCCCACCTGCCACGGTAAATAAACTTCATTGGTTCCACTGCTAAAACAGTAGCTATGATATCATCACTGTTATGTTTCCTCCCGCTGACTTGCATTAAACCATCTCGGGTACCACAAACAAAAACAAGTCCTCCCTAATAGATAAAATAAAAAGCTGTTTGTTTGTTTATAATCTTCAAGCAAAGCTGCATATATAAAAATTAGATGGGCCACATATTACAGAATAAAGAAGTTAGGTCAGCCAAAAACAAAAACAAGCCTCCTTTGATAGCCAAATTAAAGAAGTCGGGTGTACCACAATCAAATACTTCTCCTTGACAGACAAAATCAGAAATTGTGCATAACCCAAACATAAGTCCTTTTTGAGAGTTAAAATCAAAAAGTCCAAAAACTAATTTGTTGTGAGGTAGGCTAAACATAAACACAAGTCCTTCCTGAAGGTCAGAATGATAAATTAGTAAATACAAAATAAACATGTCTCTATAAAGAATGAAATGAAAAATTTCAACAAATCTCCTTGCCAATGATAAAATTTTATAAACTCGTTATAAAGCTGACACTTCGGATTCTGCAAATTTTTTAATGCTATTTCCTATATAAACTTTTTAAGCGTACTTTTACTTGAAAGTTGTACAATGTCATTTCAATTTTTTTTAAACCATCAAAAATTTGTTTTCACACTTTGAAAGAAAATATCAATTTTTATAGATCAACCTTCTCAATTTGTATTTAAATGAATTAATGAAAAATATATATCAGTACTAATTACTCAAAACAAAATAATTTTGCTCTTCATGCAAAACACATTAGATAAAGCTAGTGTACTATTTTTCACATATATTTTTCAAAACAAGAACTTAAAAAAATCGTGTAAGTATTATTTCAGGATGTTGATAATTATGGAAAAAAAATACCCATTTAGTGGTTAACTTTTTGGAATAGCATCTACCTTCTCAAAAACATGGTTCACCTAATTATTGGATTATTCCTTATTAATAATATAGGTAAAACTTCTATATTCAACAGTAGTACTTGCAAGCTCTTTTAATTATAAAACATTTTGTCTATCATAATAAACTTTATCACCTAAACATACTACTTTATATTAGTCATCCATTAATAATTGTTAACCTGATTGTTACAACAATACAATGAAAACAGGATAATCTAACATAAACACACTGTATTATGTTTATTACATTGCTTTATTTTGCCCTTTTTTATATCCTGTTTGTTAACGTTTTTTCTAATGTATTACATAAAAGCAATACTTGATAAAAAAAAACAGCAAATTTTGACACATACTGGACCAAGAAAGCCCAACAAACCAGTCCTTATAAAATTCTGCTCACTCGCAGGCCTCCCATCTGGATGTAATAGTTGAACCTGTAACAACATGTAAAACATGATGCATGTGTATCATGGAAGTGGAAGAAAGTAGAAAAAGCAAACCTAATAAACATGTATTTAAAAAGGGTACAATATTACTTTGGTATATGGATGTAAAAGGGATAATTACAGTCTAAATAATCTTATTGTCTCAACAGATGAATAATTAGCTAGTCAGTATTACTTTGGGTACAGTAGCAACCTTCAATATTCAATGAATTGATGAAAAAACAATGTACTCAATGTTGGTATCTTATTAAATACAAGCTTTCAGCTAGTGTACTAAATTTATATATCCTGAAACTTGTCCAAGATTCATGTTTCATTACATTCTTTCTGTACCATTTAAAATGATTATTTAAATCTGTATTCAGTTTAATCTGATGATGATTAAACTACAGTAGCTGGAAACTTACACTTAATAAGTACCAGTATAGTAAAACCTGTTCATCATCTATTCATCAAATGCTTCTTCACCTATACTTTTGGCTTCAAAAACTTTTTAAATTACATCCAACTGATTTTACAAGCTACTTTTAAATACTCTTCAACATCAGAATGAGAATAATATTATGACCAGTTGTAGATTTATCCACAGTAAAGACTTTTACTCACAGAATTTTATTAGCAATTAATATTTTTAAAATCAATTAAAATAGCCTCTTGGTAATCTATAGCACAAAATAGTTTTTAATTACAAACCATGTATTGTAACACAATGCTAAATCAAATGTGCTGCAGAGCTCATCTACTGCATCTCTCATTATGAAAAAGCATACCTATCAATTAAAGTTTGAATTTTTTCAAGTTCATTTTATGTAATCATTTCTGTCAGAAGTTACATTTATAAATTTACTGCTCGTAACACTTTTAATATGTATTTTTAAATATTACACTGCCATTAGAATATATCAGGCAGGCAGTAGCACTGCCTATGTAGTGATGGCTCAGATTGTTCATCGAAATGGTATTTTAAATATATCCTCAATAGGTCATCAAAACTTTACAATACTATACAGAGTTTCCTTTTATAACAATATCTATGTAATGACTGAGTCACAAGTTCTGGGAATGTCTGTCAATATCATAGCAAAAAGTTTGATCTTCTTTTTTCCTCTTTTTTCTGCTTCTTTTTTATTACATGATAATTCAAAAACCATAACAATGCTGTCAATCAATTTCACTGAGTATCTGCTTTTATAAGTATTATTAATAAATAGTAGTAATTTAAAAAAAATGATAGTTCTAGTGTAAATGATGTTATCATTACCCCTTGAAGTTAGCTTTCTTACATAAATTAGTTGTTCGTTTAAAAAGCTTAAATACAGGGTGAAACAGGAATTACCAGCCAATAATATATAAACAATAATTATTACAGTTGGAACCTAACTGTATTTAGAACCTGATTATAAATACAACCTTTCTATGTCTATTGAAACACTGCATTTAAAAAAACAAGCAAACAAGTAAAGAAAAACTTTTCAAAAAAGGAAGTAAATGTAGGGATGGCTAACATCAATCCTCTAAAAAGAATGTAAACAAGATGGTAAGGATGACATTTGCATCACCCCTACATAATAGCACAGGCAAGAATTAACATATAGCAATATATATATAACTATTCATTCACAATTGAGCTTAATTTATCCTATTTTTGTCTGTTAACATTCTAATACACTGTGTGCTTGTGCTGTTATGTAGGGATGATACAATGCCATTCCTACTATCTTGTTTTTGAAGGATTGATATTAGCCATCCCTACATTTACTTTCTTTTTTGAAAATATTTTTCTTTACTTGTATCTTTGTATGCTCAAAATTTTGTGCTGCTATGAGGAAAATATATTTCCTTCAAACTTCAAAATTTACCAGTTTCAACATATGTAATGAAATATCTTGTTTTCTTTTCTATTGTGTGTCTAAAGATAAACCTGCCATTGGAAGAGTGGTTTACCTATAAAGTGGCCATAAGGGTTAAAATACTTCACACACACATATATATTTCTGATAATAATTTAAAAACTTCTGTATTGATAGCTCAATCCTTATATACCTTAAATATAGAGTTGGTGAGCCCTTGAAGCCCCCAGTAAGCACTTCCAGTCATCAAAGAGCTTACACAGAGTTCCCCAATTTCATCAGTCTTACATAAATGTGGCTGTTCATTCACTTTCACAACAGCTACCTGAGCTAAAAGAATAGAAAATAATACTTTCAAAATGTAAGAATGCACTAACCAAAAACTTGCATGATAATAACACATTATTCAAAGCCTTTCTTTTATGAAAACATAAAATATGCATGCTGATGTCAAAATATGATAATGTCTACACCAAATTAAAACTTCTACAAAATCCACATCAGTAACAACAGAACAAGACTCAAATCATCAATTTAAATAAAACGACCATCACTACTACGCATAATTACCTTCAACCATCAGCTATGTGTATTTCATCTGGTTGTTTATAAATATGGTGTGTATTTTGTGGCTTACTTTTGCACAGCAACAGAATTTCTATTTTCTGAAATTGTAACCTTGACTTTTAATTCCAAATGCAATAGGGTTCAACTCCAGTTCAAATGGAAGTGATGTGTAAAGCTTGATTAATATCTGCTGTTTTATAACTTTAGTTATCATACAAAAACCAATTTTATTTTCTACTTTGAAGTAGTGAACTTGACCTTCAGCCTTATATCATTAGAGTTTTTCCCCATCTCAAAAAGACTGATCCATGATGTATATTTAAAGCAGGCTGTTTAGAACTCTAGTTATTATGCAGAAAATAGATGTCTATAGATGGATGGACTAACAAACAGATATAAAATATCATAGTGATATCTAGGGGTGTTGTGATACAGCGATACGATACATGAAGCCATGATACGATTGTATCGATACATTGTCCGATACAATACGATTTGTATATCTTTACAAAATTTGGCAAGCTTTCAGTAAACGTTATAGGTCTTTTGTACAGAAAAAGTCAGAATTTATAACAAAGTATTTTTTGTTAAAAATTAATGATTTAATATATGCAGTCAAAGTAGTCACTACTCTGAGTGTAAAGTGGTTTTCATGTTAAGATTAAAAATACTTTTCTCCATCAAAAAATTAACACATCTCTTTTGTGTAATTTCTAAAACCTCCGAAATAAATTTCCATCTTTTTTTCCCAATAAATCTTCATATTTTATCTACTATATCCAGTACCCTAATTTTATGTGAAGTCAGTCAGTTTGACCAGACTTGTAACCACCATAAAAATACAAAATAAATCAAAATTATCCTTTTTTCTTTCTAGAATTACTTCAAATTGTATCAAACAATGTTAGTAATATAGGTAATAAATTATAGACATGATTGTCAAACTTTGTAACAAACCACTAGTAAAACTTCTGTATCTAGATACGTATTGTATCGTGGCACACGTATCATATTGACTACTATCATATCATATCAGCCATAGTAATATCCTCCTATGCTACCCTTCACACCTTTTCAATTGAAGGATAACAATATACACTTACAAACCATTTGTTTAGTACTCCTAACATAATTCTGATATTAATTTATACAGGAAATTCTCACCTGAATTCTACAGCATTTAGCTAAAATTTTAAATTTCTTTCTTTATGAAACATTGGAAGTCCTTTATTTCTTTCATAAATTTTTTTTTAAATCGACATTTATTATAGCTTTATACAAACATATAAATAATTTTCCTTTAAGAAATAAATTTGCTTTAAAATAATTAATTAAACCATACACTCAGAATGTGATGTGAGACCTTTATTTGGAATAAAAATGTTTTCATTAGGATAAAAAACAAACTAACCACCAGGCATAACCAATCCACAATCTTGTAAAGTAAGAGATGTAAGACTGTTTTCTTGATCCACTCGGATTACTCCATGACTGAGAGCTGACATGGACAACACTCCTCTACCGCTAGAACCCGGTCCTGATCGGCCAGGTCTTAGTAAAAGCAACATAAATACAAAACTGAATTAATCTTTACAAAATTGTTACTTGCATACAAGAGAGATTAATCTATGTAAGTAAAAAGTAAGTTAAAGTTATTTTGTCAACAACCAGTGTTCTTGGTCAACAACCATACTCATCTTCCAAGATTTAAATATAATTTTGTTTCATGGAGGAGTTGTTTTAAAATTTCCACAACTGTAACCATTTCAAAGGCCATGTTCACCTCAACATTGCAGTCTTGATAAATATAAAGGTTCAATTGAAATTTACTTTGTATGTAAAGTGGTGTCATTGTTATTTAAAATATGAAACACATTACTGTTAATACACATTTGCATAGTATTTAATAACTACTGAATTATATATATATATATATACAAGTAATTTTGTCTTTAATAAATATTTCATTATTTTTACCTGTCTCTTAATTCTCTGTATATGAGCTAAGTCATTTTGACTAAACTTTCAATCACCATGTAACCCAAAATTATACATATTATAACTTTTAATGTATCTTCAAAAAATGTAGTAATCTTTTAGTAAATGTTGCGTATTTTGTATGCAAAAACCTAGATTTTTTTAATTAAGTATTTTTACTAAAGATT
>NW_013665702.1:206879-230383 GCF_000517525.1 Limulus polyphemus | reverse complement strand
CAAGTTTATCATCTATTTAATAAGAGTGCTCTGGTTATCAAGTTTATCATCTATTTAATAAGAGTGGCTCTGGTTATCAAGTTTATCATCTATTTAATAAGAGTGGTCTGATTATCAAGTTTACTACCTATTTAATAAGAATGGTCTGGTTATCAAGTTTATTACCTATTTAATAAAAGTGCTCTGGCTATCAAGTTTATCACCTATTTAATAAGAGTGCTGTGGTTATCAAGTTTACAACCTATTTAACAAAAATGTTAAGGTTATCAAGTTTACAACCTATTTAACAAAAATGTTAAGGTTATCAGATTTTTCACCTATTTAATTAAAGTAATTGGATATTAGGATATTATAAGAGATCTTGGATTAATAGCTTTCTTAAATTCTAAAATCAAAAAATGCCATAATTTATACATGCTTCATATTATTCAACAAAATGATGTTTAGTTACACTAATCATTACACTGAGTTACACTAACAATTACACTGAGTTGCACTAATCATTATGTAGAGCTGTACTAGTCATGATTTTGGGCTATACTAATTATTTTGAGTTTCAATAATCATGAAGTTGAGTCACACACTAATTATTATTTTGAGTTACATAAATCATTATGTTGAGCTGTACTAGTCACAATGTTGAGTTACACTACTAATTGAGTTATACTAGTCATGATTTTGAGTTACACTAATCATGATACATCTATTCCTAAATTTTCTTGTACTTCACAAAAGCATTACAGTGTTTTATATTCAGAAACACAAAGCATAAGTTTAGAAGAAAATTAACCAGATATTATTTAAAACCATATACTTCCTTCATAAGTAAGTTATATTGTTCAACACAGATGTTTTTTGCTACATACCTTCAGTATAATTACAAGCTGCAGTTAGAGCTCGACAATGGTTTACCAAGGCTGACCTAGTTACAGTTACACCTTTCATAGAACCATCTTTGTCAACAGTGTACTAGAAAGAAAGAAAACAAGATCTGTCACCTAACCACTGGCAATAGTTATTTCTATGCTGTTAGCATTGTTGTTATGATTAGATGAAACACAGACTATAATAAAATCAATATTTAAATGCTTTGGAGCAGCTTAATATTTTGGAAAGTAAAAACATATTAATTAATTATATAATTATTAGAATTCAATTCAAACCTCTTCAAACCTAAAGTTAACAGTTTTTAGTGTATCATCTAGCAATTTATGTACATATTTGTATTCATGTGGAATGTGTATAACCTATATTAAAAAAAATACATTTCTAACAAATATGGAAAATATCTGTTGCTAACATTGTAGAAGTTTATCAAGAAGACGATGTATTTTTGATAAAATTTACAATAGAAATCAACTTTCGATATGTTGTGTTCATAAAAGAACACAGGTTTATTAATACCTTGAATCCTACAAAAGAATATTTTAGTCTGACCCAAAACATCATTGATAAATTTGTTGTTTATTTTAGTGTTTTGTGCTCAGCTGTATCAGCTAATCTAAATAGTCAGTTTAGCAGGATAAATGCAGAATATAATAAAATTTGGCCAAATCAAACTCTTTAATGAACGAGACTGTTACAGCTGTTGTAACTATCTTTTATCAACCATTAATTAATATTCAAACATCAGTGTTCCAATGTTAACACGAGAGTATTGCATTATTAACAAGTTACCCAAACAAGAGTGTTAACATGTTATCTAAACATGATTGTTCCATTGTTAAGATGTTACCCAAACACAAGTGTTGCATTATTAACACATATTCTCTCAGAAAACCATTCAAAGACACAAACAACATTTTTGGGATACCTTGAAAACATTTAAATGTTATAATGCACATGATTAGAAGATAGAATTTTTTTTTTTAATATATATATATATATATATATATATATGTGAAACCATATGTGCCAAATGGTCTTAATTACCTATATGTGATAAGTCAGCACATATTGCTAATAAGGAAAGCATCAAATTGTTTACTCCATAACATATTATATGACAAAAAATAATAAATTGTTTCTTTACAATGTGCCTTACAGCATCTCCCTAACTAGAAAAGATTGTTTACTCACTTCTATGTAAGCAGTAGCCTCATCTGATAATTTAGGTGGAGGCATCCAGTCTTTCTGGGGTCTACTTAGATGATCTGTGATAAACCAGTGTAGATTTGGCCAGCCTATGAACCAATGGTTAATGTGTATTCATTTATTACATGCAATAACCACAGTTTAAGTTTGTGCAAAAACAACAATTTTTAGTTGTCAAATCTTAAGAGTGTTTAAAATGTACATGAAATTTAACTATGAAATTGGAGTAAAATATGGCATTCAAAACCATATTAAACCTATAAATGAAATGTTAGAAGAATCAACAATAAAATCAAATCAAAAATAATTTATTCAGCATATATATGCAAAATTTTACTATGAATATTAAAGGAAATAATGAAATGCCTATTAAACCTCAAGTGTTACAACCTAGACATGTGCTTCCCAGACTGATGTCATATGCCAGATAGAAAATAAAAGCAAAACTTCTTGTAATGTTAACATTCTTCAATGTTGACACAAAAAACTTTTCTTTCAAAAATTGTTAAGAAATTGTTATAACAATCCTCATGTTATAAACAAAAGTGATTGTTAATAATTAGAATTATGTCAAACAACCATAACAATTCACATGTGAGCATTTGTAATTATTAAAAATTAGAATCATTTATAACAATACTTCTGAGAAGCAACAATTAAGAAATTAAAATGCTATAGCAATCCACATGTATTGTCTACATAAGTAATGTTGAAAATTAGAATCATGCTTAAAACAATCAATATGATTATAAAAATAAGTAATTGTTAGAAATTATAATCATGGTTATAATAATACACATGTATACAAATAACAATCCTCAAGTGCTATGAACACAGGTAACTATTCAGAAATTAAAAGTTATAGCAGTACATGCTGTGAACTCTGGTAATCAGTATTAGCTTTGGAAAAAAAAATGTTTTACATTAACATATCCTGTTTAGTTTTTATATACTATCAGGCTTGACCAAGCTGCACTGACCTCTAAAAGTATGGACCTCCCCTGCTGAAGTTTTAGGTAAGCCCTTGTAACAGGCTTCTGAAGTTAGTGCGAAGTTAACCCCACAATTTCCTAACAAGAACCCTATCTGCAATGAATCAGCATCCTGAAGATAAAACAAGTCAAGTTCATCTAATGCAGCATGTACAAAACAAATAAATTTATGTCAGATAAGAACAATCATTAGGTGAAATTTCTACACAATAAGAATTTTGATGTATTCATTATTTTCCATTGCAAAACTCCTCTAAGAATTCTAGCCAAAAGCATATATTTTCCTTTGTTAAAGTTGCTTCTAAGTGTAAGAAACATCAATCCACAATGATGCTAAGTTTACAATGAGATTATTATGCTATTTCAATAAAAATAAAAATTCTCAAGACTTGTAACAACTAGATTTCTCACCCCAAGTAATCTTGATCTTGGGGATGGCAGAAATATGATCATAACCTTTATCTCTAATAACCAGACTTCTTACCCTATATGATGTTGATTTTAATAACCATACAATTACAATCTATAGTTGTAATGACCAGACTTCTCACTCCTTGTGATCTTGATCTCAGAGGGCCACAGCCATGTGAACATATCTAATTAGAATCTCAAAACTGGTTATTTCTTGTTGTCAATTTTTTTCAAAACGTATGTAAAGAATATTCTTGTTATCAGTTTGAACTGTGAGTTACACATCCCAAGTGTTCATACAAGCAAAACTTCTAGCATCAACAGTTTGGAGAGAAGAATAAAAACTGTTAAATATAAATTTCTAAATGTCTACTGTACAGTGTAAAGTTAAAATTTGAAATCAGTAACTTCTAGTGGTGAGTTTTACTGATTCAGTTATTTGATGAAAAAAAAATTCTATGTTACCAATAAATTCAATTTTAAATAAAGTGTCTAAAAATGATTAAACACATCTTAAAATATAGAAAACAAATAAAAAATGTCATAAAATCGATATTGAACCAAAACCCATCAAGTTTTAAACCATTTCACCAGTTTTAACTTAAACCAAGATTAACTCCTTCACTGTCACATTTATTCTTAGATAAACAATAAAAAACAAAAAGGCATACATTTTAAGATTTCATAAAGTAACCTGAAGCTTGAAGCTGGTAAACTCTGGTAAGTTTGAAAGGGAACACCCTTTCATCAGGATACACAAGATTTCAAACTCACATAGCAACATGAGATGAGCAGGCTCAGTGATTAACATGTTGAATTGTGGATATGCAGATTCATCATTCACTCTCCATTACCATCAAAAGAAAATTGAGTTCTCAGCAAGTTAGGGCCATGGGTGCATTATAAGGGTGATGTTCAAATTCCATTATTTGGTTAGACATGAGTAATCCATGAGTTAGTGGTGGGTGATATTAACTAGCTGCCTTCCCTATAGTCTATCATTCAATATTCAAATAATGCAGGATTATTTGAAGTGACAACTTTTCAAGATAAGACTGTAATACTGAATTATCAGAAGTGACAGATTTTCAAGATAAGACTGTAATACTGAATTATCATTAGTGACAGATTATCAAGATGAGACTGTAAGACTGAATTATAAGAAATAAGTTTTTTATGACTGGACTATAAAAATGAATTAAAAAAATCAATCTGGTAATGATTGTTTGTTTGTTTGTTTGTTAAGTTAAGCACAAAGCTACACAATGGGCTATCTGTGCTTTGCCCACCACTGGGTGCACCTTGTAATGAATATAGCTAATTAAAAATACTTTTCTTACATTCTTACTTATGAAAACTAGAATGAATTGTTTCTATAGTTGTTTGCCCTCGCTATAGATGATATTTTTGGCTGTAAAGAAAATGACAAATTTTCATGGAGAGACTTTAAAACTGAGTTATTAGAAGTTCCAACTTTCAATATAATTGTTATTACGATGTTCTCTATTTATAAAAACTCTGTGAAAATGTTAACACTTACTAACAATAATTATGTCTGAAACACAGGTTGGGTAACATTAAAGTGTTGCTACAAGATATGTTTGTTTTATTTATGTGACCACATTCAAGAGTAACAGTGAGGATTAAATAATCAACACATATATAACATAAAATGTACAGACAACAAGGGAACTGTTGGTCCACCCACTAAACAAAATAAAAAAAAGAAAAGTTCAAAGACAGCGCTTATCATTGAAATATTTATCAAGTCTTCCCTTAAACTCTCTTAATTTAACTGCATCCACCACATCTGAATGTAAAGCTGTCTTAACTGAAGATGACTCCTACCTTGTCAGAATTTATATTTGTGTCCTTAGTCCTACCATTCTCACCATTAAGCATGGAAAAGTTTATGCATCAACATCATCAAGTTCTCTAACAATCTTAAACACCTCAATCAGGTCCCCTCTTGCACTTATTTTTTTTTTAAGAGAAAATAATTTCAGTGATTTTAACCTGTCCTCATATGACAACCCTTCCATCCCAAGTATCATCCTAGTAGCCCTCCTCTGAATCCTTTCCAACAATTTTTTAAGGTAAGGAGCTTAACACATTGTGGATGGGTTACAAGTTTACTTGTGTTTCGTGCAGAGCACCTTTGTGTGCCATTTATTAAAACATTGAGTTTGAAAGGAGTTGGATGCATTTTATGTTGTTCATAACTCCACTATATTTTTTATTCAAAACTTACAGAGTATGTACATGAAGACACCTAGTAAATTTTTAAAGTGTCATATCTTGTAAAACATTTTCCTATATGGAATGGAACTGCACAAAACATGCATATGTATCATGTTTCACTTCTTTTCCAATGGGCAGTACAGACTCTGCAGGCTCTGGTAGGAAATTTCTTTTTTCCTGTAGGTGAAATGAACACAGGAATACGCTTTTTCATGTCAACAGACAGTCTTCCTGAGGGATCCTTATATAGGGCTCTTCTTGTACCTTCAAATGATGGCCCGGGTTCCTTCCTCTCTAGTTCCACTGAGCCTTCTTTCTCTTTGTCAGTCATCCATTCTTTTGTTACAGAGAGGAGCAACTGCTTGTATTTTATTTTTTTCTGTTGATTCAGGGTTTTGTAGATTATATACGAATTGAAAAGGCCGCAATTTATTAGATAAAGTACTACCTTTTTTGTCTATTTCACTGTTTTTCTGGGAATGGTGTAGTGTGAGAGGTACTGATTTGCACAATCAACACCTTTCATGTATGTATTGTATTGTATTGGAGAACACACACAGGTTTTTAAAATTTTTCTTCAGTTATTCTATTTTTCTTACCTGTGGTAGAAACAGGAGTCATAGATGGTTAAAACCATTCTCACTTCTCTCTTGTCTTTCCATATGAAAACGAGAACATCACTTTTTTCTATAAAAAGCTGTTTCATCTTTTTTTATTGTTGAAACTTCAGCCTTCAGGCTTGGCAGCAACCCTCTATTCACTCTGCTTGTTCTGCAGACTCTTGTTTTATGTTCTAGGAACAGGTTTGCAATGGATGTACTGTTGTAATAATTGTTCTGGCATACATGGTACCACAATCCAAGATTAGGAGCAAGAACTGAAAGAATAGACTCCTCCAATTTTTTCCCCTCACCAGTATAAATCTCCATGTTGTAAATACAACCTGTGTCACTCTCACACACCATTCTCACCACCAGGCCATATTTTACAATTTTTGCAGGGTTGTATGTTCAGAATTTTAGACATCCTCACCATGGAACCATGCCCTCATCCAATGATAACTGTTGCTTTGGTTTGTATAGTGTCCTGAATTTATTGAGGAAATAATCCAGTACTGGTTGAATTTTGAAGAGCCTGCCTGAAGGCTCATCCATTTTCTGATTATCATTGAAATGCTAAAATGTCCAAATTTGTTCAAATCTGTTTCAGCTCATTGTCCGCAAAAATATTGGGCTAATCAATAGACGATTTGTTGACCAATAATCTTTCCAGTTATATTTCCTTGTTTGTCCTATTAGTAGAATAAGGCCTAAGAATTTCCTCATGTCTGCAAGTGTAACTTCAGACCACTGAAGTCTTTTACATGACATTTTATGTTTCTCTGCAGTTTGATTATGGTAGGTACACATTTCCTGACAAAACATTTCAAACAAGTCATCACCAAACATTAGACCTGTCACAGCAGCAATACTTTTGGGTTCAGATGGATTTATAGTGACCCCCTGAATTTCCTTCAAACATTTCCAAGTTCAGTGGAATATATATTTCTGATCAATTATCATTATCACAATGGGAAAAAAAAAATCAACTAACAGGAACATCTGTAGAATCATCATCACTTTCTGATTCAGAATCAGTTGAGAGCACAACAACTTTATGTATCTTTGTAGATCTAACAATATCACTGTCAGAATGATCCATAAACACATCCACATCAGAATCTTCACCTTCACTTGGAAGATCTGACAAATTATCAACAAATAGTTCCGTAATTATCTCATCTTCACTCAACATGTTATGTTTATAACCATTTATAAAAACATGGGTATTGTAAGCAAAAATCAGAAAAATAATAACTGTCCGGAACAAAATAAAACGTGTCCAACTCCTTTTGAATGCAACGTTTTAATAAATGGTACACAAAGATGCTCTGCACAAAACACGAGTAAACTTGTGACCTGTATGCAATGTGTTAAGATTGAACACAGTACTTGAAATGTAGTCTAGCCAGTTATCTATACAATAAAATTATAACTTCTTTAAACTTGTATTAAATATTTCTGTAAAGAAAACCTAAAATTCTAATTGTTCAACCATTAGCAACAACACATTGTTTGGATGGCTTAAGAAATTGATCAATTAGAACATCATGATCCTTTTCTTCCATAACAGTGTTAAGGTCATTCCCATAAAAATTACAGTATAATTTAAATTATAATAACTGATGTGCATTACCTTGAATATATTATAATCGAAAGCCATCTGCCATTTATTTGCCAAACTCACTAAATAATCTAAATCCTTTTGTAAAGCAGCAGCCAGATGTCCAGAAATATTTGAAATAAGTAACTGATGTGTCAATACATGAGCAAAACAAGGGGGAGAAAGGAACTGCTTAACTGTTTTACAAACTCTGTGAAATAATTTCAGCTTTAGTTGTTGATCATCATCTTGAAACTTTAGAATGTTTACTTTTTTTTTGGTGGGGGGGAGAAGAGGCTCTACATGTTTGTGAACTTTTAAAATAGCTTAAAATTATTTGTTCCAAAAGATAACTTTTTTTTTATTAATGATGTAGAAGCATAGTATATTGACTTTCCATGGAAATGGTGCTTCAGGAGTTCACAAATTGTTACATGGAAGAATACATCTTGCCTTTGTCAAAAAACAAATTTTGACAACACTTTTTCTTGCCACCAAATTCAGTGTATAGCTATGACATCATAATGGCTCCTTATTTCGGAAATTATTTCCTGTGTGCCAAAGAAGCCTCTATTGAGTTTATAGCATTAAGACTTTAGCTATAATTCATCAAAAAAAATAATGCATTGATTTATGTACAACAGTCAGTTACTTCACACTGAAGATATGTAGTTTACATTTCATTTATTTCTGCAGTTCTACTTCATCCAAAAGGAAGAAGACCGTGGATCTTCAAAAGCTAGGACTATTTTTGGGTTCTTTTTATTGTTTATAACATTTTTTTTTTAGTATTTTCCATAAGTTTTTTGCAGTATTTTGTTTTATGTATCTATAAAGCCTCAAAACAATTTTTTGTTTTGTATATTTGTCTTTCACACACTGGTACTTCAATTTTGAATTATATTGTTTTCACCCACTGATAATATATTTTTTTTCTTTCATAATTAAAGATGTGAATCTTGTTCTTTTATAACAAATGTACTATAGATTTTAAACTGTTTTTTCATAAATAACTGTACTGAAATAAAAAAATATAATATAGATAATACAGCAATTAATAGGTATAGTTGTCATGATGTAGGGCCACAATAATTTTTTATGACATCAAATCTGTCAAGATGGTTAAATGAAAACAATTTAATACACTTCTTTTAGTTGTTTCAAATATATCACAAATCTAGATACATAATTTATACTTTTAATATTTTTTCTTGATGTTGTGATTCTTCTTTTCTTAGAAAGTTTTGATTCTTAAAGTCACTCACATCAATAACAATAATGGCAATAGTTACAAAGGCAATGTTATCATTCTCATCATCTTAGTTGGACCATGTTAACAGAAATTAAGAATTGTTAGTTTTGAACTTTTCAGGTGAAACACCAATACTTACCCTTCTTGTAAGAGGAACCTCAATGGGTACAGGTATTACACCTGCTATCAGACATCCATGGAAAGCACACATGAATGACACTGGGTCATTGTTGGGGTAGACAAGGGCAACCTTTAGGTGAAAAAGAGTCAAAATATTGTTCTTAATTCATTTAGAAAAGCAATAAGTAGTAAAATGTCTAGTTACTTTCAACCAAAAACTAACTATTCATCTCACAGAAACAGAACATACATACATAACAACAATCAATCTCATGTTAGTATGGATGGTATTTCAATCATCTAATTACTATTATTGTATTAGTACATAAAAACAAAGAAAGTTCTTGAAAAGTAGGAAAAATGTTTTTAATTTCATATGACCAAAAAAAAATATATCTATATAAAGATATCCAATTCTTTGTTTAGTATTTCTAATAAGATTCACCAGAAACACAACACTACTTTTATTAGATTACAGTACTTGAAGTGCTTTTCAGTGCTTTCACTTAGACAATCAAACTGGTAACAAATGTATGTATCAAATCAAGTTAAACGTTTCTAGTGTTATTTTCACACATAGAAAATATATTAAGTGTTACTATTCCTAATTATTAACAATGCTTGGTAAAAAAAATTAATTTAATTTTCAAATATTCAGCAATTTATCATAGTACTTAGAGAAACGTCTTTAGAATGTATTATTATTAACATTAACTAATAAAAAACTATGTGTGGCTCCTGAACAATGATACTACTTAGTTGATTTTAACATACAAAAACAGCTGTTAATAATATTAATCAGAAATAATCGAGTTTTAATACCAGGCAGAATTGTAAATTGTGTGTTGAGTAATTAAAATATCACAGAGCTAATTGCAACAAAGCAAATAGCTGACACCTATTTTTTGGACAGTTTTGAAGATGTTTTGTTGCACCAAAATAAACAGCAGTAACAAAACACAAGATTCATCTTGAGTCAGGTTGAGTACACTATCTTGATGATTATGAATTCAAACCAACTTACTCTGTCTCCTTGTTTAATTCCATCTTCCCCTTTCAGTCCTGTTTTGTTCAAAATATTATAAGCTATTTTCTGTGCACGACTTAGCAGCTTTCCTGAAGATGAAAAAAGGGGATTTTTAATTTGGTGGTGCTTTATAATGATTTAGTTCACTTATTAGAAAAGGTAAAAGACACTTAAAACTTCATAATTTTTTTCAACAAAAGTTATAAATTTTTAGTTATTTTAAAGAAATTAATGACGGAAAAAGTTAGGAATTTTATTTTAGGAAACTCAATCAAAAGGAAGTCATGCAATGTACAAAATTATATTACAACTTAGAATCTAAATAAACATATTTCATTGAAATATTATAATTCAGTAAAGTTCTTAAACCTAGAAAGCAGTCCTGAATCCAAGAGACCCAGAATAATTTTTGTTGTGCAATAATTCTATTATTATGCATATGTTGCTATGACCCTTCTTTTAGTCTTCTAAAATTTGGTGACAAATATTTTTGTAGGATAATTTTTACAAGTTTTATATTGATATGGGGGGGGGGGAAGAAGTTGAATTCTCATTACTACCTAACTGCAAACAGACCACATGGCAGCTTTCAGGTACATGTGTGATTTTTTTTTTCCTTGTTAACTGTTGTAACAAG
The DNA here is from genome assembly GCF_000517525.1 of Limulus polyphemus. Lineage (NCBI taxonomy): Eukaryota > Metazoa > Arthropoda > Merostomata > Xiphosura > Limulidae > Limulus > Limulus polyphemus. The sequence goes on along the minus strand of NW_013665702.1, from coordinate 219,407 downwards.
TTTGTTCCCAGTGATTGTGTAACAGTAGATGAGCAGTTGATGACCTTTAGGAGGTGATGCAAGTTCACTCAATAAATGTCAAGCAAGCCAGCAAAGTATAGGATAAAGATTTTCTAGCCTTGTGATGCAAGAAACTGGTATGCTAGAGATGGAACTGTCTCCACTGGAAAAAAGTCTGGTGAAGAAGACCAGAGGAATCTGGAATCAAAAACTGCACAGCAGTTGTGCAGTCAACTGAGAAACACTGGTTGAAACATAAAAACAGATACTTTCATCACAAGTGTGTCCCTTGCTGAAGCACTATTCGAGAAAAGACCGATACTTGTTGGGATGCTCCACCAAAACAAGCAGACATCCCTGATTTGATGAAGGCTTCCAAGGATCAAGAAGTTCATAGTACAATGCATTACGACAAAGCAGTAGATGAACAGAGTGAGAAAAAGAAACTAGAATCACTCATTAAGTACCACGACAGGACAAAAGGTGGCATCAACATGACAGACCAGATGGTTCATACAATTTCCTGTAAGCGACAATCCAGAAGGTGATGTATGATTCTGTGGTACAATCTTCTAGATGTAGCTATCCTGAATGTTTGCTTGCTATATACATCGTATCATCCAGACTAGGGACAAGGTTTGATGTACAAGCAATGCTTATTCCTAACAGAACTTGTAAGGGAACTGGTCACGCCACACAAATAAACTGGTTGGAAGATAGTCCCAACCTTCTTAAAACTGTCATCACCTCAATGGAGAAGTGTGGTGAAACAGTGCAAGAATGCATGGCATATAGCCAAAAGCAGGGTCCACCAAAAAAGAGATGTGATCATTGTCCTTCAAAGAAGGACCTCTAAAACACCATGTCTGACATGCATGAAATGTGAACAGCATGTATGCAAGGAGCACAGTCAAATTGTGTGTAATGATTTCCTGCAGTGAAGAAGACTTTTGTGTGTGTGTGTGTGTGTGTGTGTGTGAAAAAAGACTTCATTGCTAATTTTGCCTCTTTATTACATAGCAATAAGATATGAAGAAAGAATACAAATTAGTATAGAGTGCAGAGCATTTGTATCATTGAAAATATTTTGGGTTTATATATTTTTTCTTCTTCTACTTTGTTATACATTACAAAGGGTTTTGTATGGTCTGATACACAACATTTAACAAATTATTAAATAAAGAGATCAATGAGTCATCTTTTTTTGAGGAAATATACAATATTACTTGTACGGGACTTCCAATCCCAACCACTAGAGCAGTGTAAAGTATTTCAGGACTGCATCATAGGGTTAAAGACATTACAGAGGAACCATGATAAATGGATAGTTTTATTCTGAATATGAAAGTTCTGTAATTATTGTTATATTTCACATTTAGCTATGTCCTTGTAAAGTACCCATAGAAATAAAAATATTACAGGAATGTAACAGCAATTATTACAGGTAAGAGTATCTCAAGAAATATAAAAGAAAACTAACACATCACCAAGTATAAACAGTTTACTGTTTTAGGTATCTATATAACCAGGGGTGAAAATCTGCCAGTACTCACTTGTGCTGAGTACCAGAACTTATTTTTTAATGCAGTACTTGTACCAGGACTTATTTGAGCTGCTTTGTCATTTGTTATGTTTAAACACAGATTTTTTTTTCTTTTTCAAAAAAGTCCACTTCACCCAGCTGACTACCTCTACTTTTTTGTTGTTGCAAATTTCATCCCTGTATATACTAACATAAAGAACCCATTTAGCTTGCAGCACTGTTACATATTAGTTACCATAATATTTGATGAATTTTATGTACAGTTTCAAATTTTTTCTATTTATAATTGATATTTTGAATGGCAAAACCAAGGTAGATAAGAGAAGTGAAATCTTGTAACATACTTATGTCACTGGACCAATCAGTATCACATGTATACAGATTTCTTGTGTTACTGTTAAGATTGAAAGCTGCAAATGAATAACTTAAGGTAAAACTTGTGGACTTACCATATGTCAGAGGACTTCCAATCTTGCCATTGGTATCTAAAACAGTAACTACAGGGGCTTTGAAAGTGGCAGAACCATATCTTTGAATGGCTGCTTCCAAATTTTTGGGAAGGCCAGATGGCACCTAAAATACAGTAATTTTATTTCTAATATGAATACCTGACCACTAGAGAGCTTGCTTTTGTAAGAATTGTATTTTTTGTTAACTTATGCAATCTTCAAGCTATGTATTAAAATGAAAATATACAATAGTTTGAAAATTTAATACCAAAACATACACCAAAATGTATTCAGAGCCTAAAATTATTATTATTAAAACATAAAAGCTTTCAAATATAATTTTATATGAAGAGTAGTGATTAATTCTTATTATTGATCAAAAGGATATTTTCAGGTAATAAAAAGAATATGGGTTATATGAAACATTATACATTGACCTGAGGGGAGGGGAGTCATAGCCATCCCTTGATTTTTTCCTTCTTACATTGGAAATACTTAACCAAATTGCATGAAAATTAGTAAGAGCTTTTTAAATTGTACCTAGTTTCAGTTTGCAAAAATCATGTAATTCAATTTACTTTTTCTATAATGTTCACATTGTGAAATATGCCAAAGTTTTTATGAGCCAATATTTGAAAAACAATATTAAAACATCCCTTTCCTCTTAAAATTTAATTTTTTAGTGTTCACCATAAAGTTCCAATTGATATGTACAATCAGAATGATATTCATTAACATATTTATTTTGATACTTTATTTTGTCAATTGCTGGTTACAATTCATAATAAAAATGGCACAAACTGACTAAGATTTATCAGTGACCTACAATCTGACCAGTCACAATGACATCAGGTAAGGCTATGTAACAATGTTAATGCTAACAATATTCTTGGTAAAGATCAATTTATATCCAATAAATATGGTTTCTTTTCAATAGATTGAATTATTTTATTTACATACATTGTTTTAATACAATAAACTTAATAATAATATTCATTAAATATGGATATAATGAATATTATTATTAAGTTTATTGTATGTTTGAGTCACTGGAATATTCTGCTGTTACCTTTTGTACTTACTAAACCTAACTAGGCTTACCTGATGTCCTGTCATACAAAAAATTTTTCATAACCTTCAACAAATATAATTTAACACAAAAAAAAATTTAGAAACAAACAGAACATCTAAAGAAACTGGCAAAATTTTCCAGATCAGTGGTTTATTCCAAAGTCCCACTAAGTTCCATTCTTCTTCCAAGCAGGAGCTACATCTAATCACTTTCCCATGAAATGATAAATTACTTCTCATACTACTTTATTCACTCTACATTTCTGTAAGTAGTTAATCTGACTATAAATACTGTTTACAATTTGCCTGTAACTTTTTTGAAAGCTAAGTTTCATTAATACTTGTTCAAGCTTCTGCAATGAGGTCATAAAAGGGTGGGTATGTTTTTGTTTTTTTTAAGAACTGAGAGATTGCATTGAAGAAATTTAGACAGAGGAGAAAACACCAGTGAGAAACAATATGTATATTTATATTCTCAATGGATGATTATTTCCTAGCAAATACAAAGCTATGCTTTGGGATGGCATAAAAAGTTCTGACTAAAATCAATAATAGAGTTATTTACAGATGAAAGTTCTCACAGCAGTGCAGAAATGTCTGGTGCTTTTCTTTGCAAATTACATCAAATGAATGCTACAAAATGATAAAATATAATTCCAAAATATTTTCAAATAAAAAAAGGTCTTGAAATAGGCTTTAGATTATTAATTTTACTTAAATTTTGAAAATCTGATATGCATGTTCACACTAGATACCCGAGAGGGGTTCACCAGTCTAGAAAGGGTTAGAGCTCACAAAAATGTCATAATTTGTAAAATCTAAAAACATGCATAAACTGCATGACTAGCTAATTCTTACTCATTATAAGTTTTTTTGCAGCATTGACAATCAACTACTGCTACTTACCATAAGCTGTTCACCTAAATGAGGGTTCATTGTGCTTCCTTCTGGTTGAGGGGAATTTGGGTGGAGTTGGTTAGCTGAAACTAATCAAAGTTACTTTTATCTGACAATTAACATTAAATGATTAGCTTAAAATAAGTACTAAGCAGTGACACTAAATTATTAGCTCAAACTAATTAGTGCCTCCATATTTTACCAGATAGTTAAAACTAAATGATTAGCTGAAGCTAATAAATGTTACTATGTGTTATCTCATGGTTAACACTACATGGTTAGCTAAATCTAACCAATGTCATTATACTTTACCTCATACTTAACACTATATGGTTAGTTAAAACTAAGTAGTGTTACTTCATATGCAGGCATATCATACATTTTCTACCTGCTTTAAGTTACATAGGAAATAACTTCTTTTTTTGTTTATCTAGTTTCTATGTAGTTTTGACACAAACACATGATCCAGAAAACCACTGAAGTTGCCTTGTTTTAATTGCTTTATTCCTTTATTCTCTACAGTAGATAACATATATTCTACCCAAAAGGATATTGCAGTAATGAAGCAGATCCATGATGAAAAAGTCATTGACTATAATATTCTTTGCTGGCTGAATGGATGATGTTTACATGTTACAAAGGCCACAAGGACTAGACAATGAAACCAAGGTTACCTGTTATATTGAAGCTTAAATTCTTAGTTCACTTCTATCTGAAGATCTACAAGTTCAGTTCTTTTTTGGATATTACATATTTAGCTCTACAGAGGTCTATCATGAGAAAGAGAAAACTACAGACCTAATCATGATCTGGTAGAAGCAACATTCTTATTGTCTGTGCCAGTAAGCAAATTGCATTTTATTTTTGCTTAGCTGTAATAAAAATTGTTTACTTTATTTGAAACTTGCCCAGTCTCATTGTTTCACACACTAGAAAACTCAGTCAAGTTTTCAAATACAGACTACTAGTCGACCCTGCTGTTATTATCATATCTATGTGATATTTGTGTGGAAATCGGTTTTACCTAAAAATATCCCACTACTATACAATTAAGTCATAGTTGACACTAATCAGTTAGCTGAAACATAGTGGTGCACTACAAATTACCTCATAGTTAACATTTAACTGAAATTAAGCAGTGTCACTACACTTTATGCCATAGTTAATACTAAATGGTAAGCTGAAACTAAGCAATGTCACTACACTTTACCTACAATTTAACTCTAAGCATTTTTAATGAGTTTTCCACAATGTAAGATAGTAACAAAAATGCTTCTTGTTATTCAGAACACTGCTTAATCACAACAAAATATCTTTCTGTTAATACTTGAATGGTTTTACTCATGTCATCTATCTTAACTTCTAATATGGGTGTTTAAGATGTTCAATTACTCTTATATCTAGTAGTAGTAATGGTTGGAACTTTTATAAAACTTGTTGTTATTCAGATACACAAAAATTAGCTGCCAGTCTTGTAAAACCAATGACTATTTTACTATTTGTAACAACCCATTTTTCTTTATGCTCTTGGAATAATAATAATGTAGCAAAAACCTGATCTGCATGTGACTAGCAGTAGCATAAGCCTTCCCTGAACACTTTGAAATACTGTATACCAGACATTTAAGTAGCTTTATGCTTGAAGTTAAGACTTAAGTCCTAGAACACTTAACCCTCCCTTCAACAATAATAGAGCATGAAGGAATTTGTGTGGGTGTGTCTAAAGTCTTGTGCGGTTTTAACAACAGGAAATTCAATTACTTCACACACAAGTTCAGCATTCTTAAATCTTGTTATTTCTTACTACTTTAAGAATTTTAAATGTGAATCATTCACACTGTTGTAAAAACTAATATTCAATAAAATCAAATGTTCAACAAATGAAAGATTATATAATTTATAACATTCTACCTTTACAAAACTACCAAAAAACTAAAATCCAGAACTACTTATAACTATTGTTAAGTCCATTTTTAGTTTAGAATGTAATAAAGGAAATAGTTTGTAACTTTTTAGATATGACTTAGAAGCTTACTAGTTTTTCAAACCTGTTTCATAAAGTTACTCAATTTTCTAAACTTGCTTTACAATTTTATAAGATTTATGTTCTACATATTCATTCATTTTCTTAGTCAGTTTTACTTCCAAGCTCCTACCTCTTAGACCACGTTCACAACTTTTTTACCTCTACAAGCCTATAACTTTGTATAGTTACTTCTTAATCTTTAAATCTCTGATGTTTTTACACATTTTTTAGATCTTTTTCTCCCATTAGCAACATTTATGAATCTGCTGGATAAATATACTCACTCTCTAAGTGTGTTTCATCATCCACATAGAACTCTGGTAAAGGTTTTCTTTTTGGCCGCTGAAAATAAATAATATAAAATTCTGCAGATTTTCTTTTTTGAAGAAAAAAGTTGGATTCTGGTTAAATTTAAAAATTGTATTTGTCTATTTATTTTCCTTTTATAAGGCTATAAAAAAAGACTAAAGTCATAATGCTGAGGTCTTTAGTCTTTAGAATTAAATAGCAAAATTGGCATTTGTCTTCATTCCTGGTTTTAATTACTTTTTTAGTATAAAAGAACACATATATAGCTAAAAATACCTCACTTAACTTGGTAAACTGGGACAATACATAAAAAATTGACATGAACTATGAAATGGCTTTGTTATGTAGAAATAAAAATTAATTTTGTTACCTTTAATGTGTTGAGCAGTTGCTGAATTTTGGATGAAACTTTCCATTTACCAGTTCCTAGGGAGAAAACATCTAATTAATTAAATTATTAAAACTTCTTTTTGAAATTATATATTTTCTAATAATAAATCAAAATACTATTATAAAACTGAGAGTTAAAGCAACCACATAAAAAATAACAAGAAGGAAGACCATTAACTACTTAATGGGTTTTGAGTTTTCAAACTCACACAGAAAAGAATACATTGTGTAATTCAAATCCAAATAGCTGACACTTAGTAACAAAGTATTCACCCTGAATAATCATCAGATATTCCCACTGGGGATTGTGTGAAACTTTAAAAGGAAGATATGTGAAACTCATTCAAAAATGATGTGACACTCCCACTGAGAGATTATGTGGAATTCTTGCTGAGGAATGTGTGATGTTTACAAAAGGAAAGATTATATGACCAACTCATTTAAGGATAATGTGATATTGCTAAAAAGAATGATTATGTGACACTCCTACTTGTGGTTCATTTGACAGTCCCACTGGAACATTACGTGACACTTCAATGGATGTGCTAAAATTATACAATATATGGTCTTTTAACTCAGCTGTTCAATCCCAAAAATATACACAGTAGATTTAGGATGTGTTTATCTTCCTTATTAATATCAATTTACAACAGAAGCAGCAAAAAACAAAGTGAAAAATAACAAACATATAATCTAGCAGATAAATACTATAAATAATTTTTTTGTTACAGATTATACAAAGTAAAACTACTTTAGCTAATTACTTCATGCATTGCCTTAAAAACGAAAGGAAGCATTATTTAGTAGATTAAATTAAGGAACAATATGTTTTTCTTCTGTTATTTATTTAAAAAAATTAAATACTTCCACTTATTCATAAGGTACATAACTTTTCTTTAAATGCCACAGTTCAATATAACAACACATACACATCACCAGTTTCCAAGGGCAGGTACAGTCTGTTAACTGTCTGCAGCAACTCACCTGTATTGTATTCTAAGCCTGTAGCTGAGTATTGTGTCATACGCACTGAAGACATATGAGCCTGGTTATAGCTATGTAACTGGTCTCCTTGACTTCGAAAATCAGTGTTGCTAGTGAGATCTGGTTGAATACTCAAATCTAAAATGTATATAATTTTTCACTCACAAAACACACTCACCAACATGGTTTGTTAGCAGTTTTTAACTGAAAGTTAAACTCATGGATTTTGGGATTTTAGACTTCACTTTTTTTTCTGATAACATTAAAAGTACAGTTGTGAAAGTATTTCAGCATCATCTGTTTACTATAAGACTATGAGCTAAGAACATTAAGTATCAGAATTTTTAATTGTTTTATGATTACAAATAGAGAAACTCAGATTTTTCATAGTTCAAAATAATTATGTTGAAATAAATAAATAAAATAATGTTGTTTTTAATTATTCTAAATATGAACTTCAGATAAGTTACATGACTAACACATTTAGGGAAGAAAATGGAAAAAAAATATCAGACACACAAAATCTTTAATAACAGAGGCTAATTTCTTTTTGAACAAAACACATATTTCACAGACACTTTCGAAAGAAGGGGAGATATGTGATACTTCCACTGGTGATTAAATGACAGAGATACATTACTAGAAATTTCAGATTCAACAATACCAAGAACTATCTCTTTGTTTTAATATTCATTAAAGGAAGAAAGGGGAGGTTTTCAAGTTTTTTAAATAAATTTATAAACATTTCTGTAGTCAGGTTATACTCAACTTATTGGATGGTTAAACAAATATGATCATGTCAAAGGTTCATCTGCATTGAAACACTTACACATATATCATGTGACATTTCAATAATGGCTACCACATACTTTATTGGGCTTTACATTTGTGGGGTTAAGTTTATGAAGAAATCAAGATACTGACCAAATTAGCAGATATTGAAGGTACACTAATGTACCATGTCCAAAGTTATTAATCCTTATCTTTTTTTTTTCTGATCAAAGAAAGCTATATAAATAAATCAAAACTAAAAATCAGCCCAGTATTTAATTTAACTATTTCAATATACTACATGTCAGATTGTACCCCCAGGATCTGATGAAAGGGATGAGAACACCTTTCTTGTTCAGGTGTACTGCCCTCATTCAGAACACTATCTGATGAGGAGTCTGAAGAAGTAAATAACAATATAATGAAGACCTAATGGTAATGAGGAATATGTAATGTAGTAAAACAAAAACATTAACCATTAGACTGCATTCAATCATCAACTGAATGCCCGTACTGTTGTGAATATTTTCATTAATAACACCTACACTAAGAGTGAGGATTACAGAACAATGGCTGATCATTATTGGTTTTTATTTCATCAAAACCTGCTTTCAACCAATTCCATTACATGCTTCCTCATACTGCTGAATAAAATTGAACAGTAATTTAATTTCATATCTTTTGATAAGAGTATTGTAAGAGTACAATAAGATGCACTTTCTATGAACAAAATATTTAGGATTACATCTTCGTTTATATTAATTTTGTTTCATTTGTTTGTTTGTTGTTAAGCTCAAAAGGTTATCTGTGCTGTGCCTACCACAAGGATAGAACTCTTAAATTTAAGCACTACATACTTTCGAGCTTACCAATCACCATCAGGAGACAAATGAATTTTGTTTGCACAGCCATAACGTGACAGTTATGTTGACAAGAAAATCAACCTTAGTTTAGCCCTAGTGTGTGTCTAAAAGCCCGTACAACAGAACATCAGCAATAAATAACAAATACTAGACACAACTGAGCCAGGAATGAGTAGTCCTCTTTAATTATAGAGAAAAATGTAACCCTTCAATGCCTCTGTCTGTTTCTAGGGGGAGAACTGTATGATTAAGGAACATAATTTTTTTTTTAGTCATGAATATTTTTTAGAATAGTCATTTAAGTTAAATAGCTGCAAGTATATCTTGAAAAATAAAACCATACAATCTGAACAGAAGTAAGAAGAAGTAAGAAACTAAGTAAAGGAGAGAGAAGAATGCATTTTCATACTTTAGACTTAAAAATCAAATATTTCAAGATATGTTAACTTCACTCTAAAAATCCACATTATATTGAAGAACATGTGTCATTTTTCACTCTATGTCCTCAGTCTTATTTCAACATTTATAAATCAATTAAACCGAAGTTTACAAGCTAGCAGTGAGAGTTCCCAACTGATGACTTAGGGCACAGTGGTCATAGAAGCGTTTTTATAATTTGTCTCTCACTTATAATTAAGACTATTTATTATAAATTGTAATTATTGTATAGAATTTTAGCAGCACTTGTGCTTTAAGTTATTACATAACTACTAACTAGGTGTAAGATTCTGCATCACATCTGCAAGATTTGTCACTCCTTCATGTCGACTACCACTACGTTCCAACTCAAAACCTCCTCTACTGCTATTGTCAAAGCGAATATTTGTTTGACGAGGGGGAGGAGTTTCCCTGGCTGAGGAGGTACTGGAAGTGTCAGATTGTACCCCCAAGATTTGATGAAAGGGACGAGAACACCTTTCTTGTTCAGGCGTACTGCCCTCATTCAGAACACTATCTTCATCTGATGAGGAGTCTGAAGAAGTATATAATAATATAATGAAGACCTAAAAATGAGGCTAAAGAAATAAACAGGTTCTAGCAAAAACATCAATAAAAACAGTTTTAAATAATCAACTGAAATCAAAGATTTGTCTGCAAATTTAAAGAGAAAAGTACAATACATAATGTTCTTAAAACACTTTTAATAAATAAACTTCTAAGAATAATTAGTTATTATAACTTCAAAATAATCAACATTTAAAAATTAAGGACAATTTGCAATCACAATTATTAATGCTAGAAATTCATTTGAAAGATCTTTCTACCATGCTATATTTTTGTGAACACAACACAAAAGTGACAAAATGTGATGTACCAACACTGAATAGGCATACCCTGTTCACCATGAATAACACATTACAACATCTAAGTTGGCTGTTAATGTTTTAAATAAATCTTTTTTATGTTTTCCAGTAATGATGCAGGTCCATGAAAAACACATTATAACAACTAAGCTGGCTGTTATAGTGTTAAATAAATCTCATTTAACAGTAATGATGGAGGTCCATGAATAATATATTATAACAGCTAAACAGGTTGTTAAATTGTTAAATAAATACTTTTTTTACAGTAATGATGGAGGTCCAAGAATTACACATTTTAACAGCTAAAATACTTGTATGTGTTAAATAAATCTCTTTTTTTTACAGTCATAATGGAAGTCCATGAATAACACAATATATCAGCTAACTGTTAATATGTTAAAATAATTATATTATTACAGTAATGGTGAAAGTCCATGAAAAGAGCTGTAAATAAATAAAAACTTGCTTTACAAAATTATCAACTACACAACTAAAACTGACACAAATAAAACAATTAAGCATGTTGTTCATATAGCTAATTTTAAAAATAAGAACAAATTCACACTTTGAAAACAAAAATGTTGACAAACTCTTTTTAAAGCACAGTAAGTACAGTTATTAAATAATCTGAAGAAAACTGTTCTATTAAATAAGTAACTTTCTGACACACTGTTGTACTAAATATTATTTAGTATTAAATCTAGCTGTAGTCAATGACATGAGCCATGTATGATATGATTAATGAAAATCCACATTAAATAGAACAAACTGTAAGAAGTTTTGATATTAGAAAAACTAGTTCTGACACATTTGTACATCCTGTATGTAAGACTGAAGAGGATGCACTAATGTGTCCAAACTAGTTTTTCTAATGTCAAGACTTCTGACAGTTTGTTACATTTAGTGTGGTTTTTCACTAACTGCTACACACAATATTGTGTTCTTTTATTATCAATATCATGATTAACTTCCACTATTTTAATATTAAAATGTCAACCTGATCGATGTCTTTCTCTAGAAGGTGATGTGGCCATTACAGAGGTTCTCTTGGAAGGCATTGGGACAGATGGTTTGCCTCTATTCTGCATAGCAGCTATGGCCTGCTGAACGGCCTCCTGTCTGACTTCTAAGAATACAAGATTTATTACAAAAAAAGCTGGAAAAATTTAAATGGAGAAATAAATTAATCATAGGAGTGGATTTTAAAAAGAGAGAGATGAAATTTCTCCTCAGATTCATTATAGTTCCTGAGAGTTCCTAGTTAATATGGAAATCAACAATCAGTACTAAGCTGTTTTACATAAATAAATTAATCTATGTTTTAGCATGCATGATAACTTTAGCTGATACATTATCAAACACTGGAAAACCTCAAGTTGACAAGAGTGACCTAAATCAATTACTGCTTTTAAAATTTGCCAATCAGGACAAAATTATGCTTATGAACATTTTTACTTTCTTTTGTAGTTCAAACAAATCATCATCTCAAATATTAATTAAAAATCATTAAAACACTTCCATTTAGTAATATAAAAATGAATAAAAAAACTTTTCAGACGTTTATAGTGGATTGTCTCAGAGGCAAGCTCCATCAATATTAAAACTGATTAAATGATAATGTGTTTGGTTAAAAAAAAAAGCAAAACACTAGACCAGTGGTTCCCAACCTGTGATCCCCGGGCCCCTGGGGGTCTGTGAAGATAACACGATCTCATTAAACAAGCAAGTTTCTTAATTCTGCTGTTCTTTTAATTGTACACTCGGTTATAAATGTCTTTTATTTGATAGTGAAAAATGGAAAAACAAGTTAATTATTAGTAAGAAAAACAGTTTGTTGGGTAGTTGGAATCTTTTAAAGAACATGGGGGGGTGGTCCTTGGTGGTGAAAAGGTTGGGAACCGCTGGACTAGACAATAATAGA
>NW_013665702.1:198687-206830 GCF_000517525.1 Limulus polyphemus | reverse complement strand
CCTATCCCCCTGTGTGCCTTGCCTCCCACGACTAGGCAAACTCCATCAATATTAAAACTGATTAAATGATAATGTAGTTTAGGTTAAAAAAAAAGCAAAACACTAGACCAGTGGTTCCCAACCTGTGGTCCCCGGACCCCTGGGGGTCTGTGAAGATAACACGATCTCATTAAACAAGTAAGTTTTTTAATTCTGCTGTCCTTTTAATTGCACACTCAGTTATATATGTCTTTTATTTGATAGTGAAAAATGGAAAAACAAGTTAATTATTAGTAAGAAAAACAGTTTGTTGGGTAGATGGAATCTTTTAAAGAACATGGGGGTCCTTGGTGGTGAAAAGGTTGGGAACCGCTGGACTAGACAATAATAGAAAAGCTGCATATCTACACTCATATGATTAAGAAGATGAATAGTTTTAAACATTTATTAAACTTCATGTGCTCTAAAAATCAGTATTTCTGGATATAACATATTTCAAAAAAATATTCTAATCAAATACAGTTATTTCTGATTTAACTTGAAACTAAGTTGAAATTCAACTTCAAGAACACTCTAATACAAACACAACCTTTAAATTTATGTTGTTTAATGGACACGTATTGTTTCTTGTTAATGTGAATTAACAAAAATAAAAAAAAACTCAAAATTCCAGAGAGAAAAACCTGAATTTAACAAAAGGAGTGCCTGAACTCATTTTACATTAATTACATCCTTAACTTCAGATCATCACTATTTTCCTTTAGATTGTATTAATAGCATAAAATTAAACTTAAAATTGAAAAGCAATTATCTGAAGGCTGTGCTTTAAATGCATTTTTTCTCGAGGAAAATAGAAAAAAAAAATTCTGTTCACAAGTATTTCTATTCAGTCCCAGCCATTGCTTATATTCTGATAATTATGGTATTCTATCAGTTAGAACAGAACAAGGCATAAAGGAAATAGAAAAATTATAAAGAAAACAACCAATTAACACAAGTGACACTATAACTTATCAATGATTCTTCTAAGTAGTTCTTGTTCCTGGATTGAGATGTTTAAAAGTAAAAACATAACAAACTTGACAAGTCTGAGAAAGCTTCTGGGAATCATATTTTATTTTTACCCTATCATTTTCACAGTTAACTTTCAGTGGTGTGCAATTCACATTTAAAACATTATAGCTGATATCACACCATTTATTACAGAAACAAATCAGACCTTTGAATGTCTTTCTGGAAACAATTACTTAAACATAAGAGACAAACAAAATTAACCTGTCAGAATAAAATTTATAAAAACCTTCATAAGTGTATAATAATATTGATTGGCTAAGAAATCTAAGAACAATAACCCTACAGACTAACTTTATTAGTTTTTTGTTGATAAAATGATTTGAAATAGCATTACACAACAGTGAAGAAAAACACAGGACCTTTTAGTCCATCTAGTTTGGCCAACCCACTAAATCAAACTAAACACTACAAACTAAAAGCCAGCCCTTATCATTCAAATTTGTATCAAGGTTTCCCTTAAACTCGCTTAACACATCTACTACATTTGAAGGTTACTCGTTTCAAAGGCTAACCATCCTGTTAGAAGAAAAAAAGCTGTCTTAGCTGAAGACAACTTTTTGGGAAAATTTATATTTGTGTCCCTTAGTTTCACCATTCAATACAAAATAAAGATGATGCATCACAATGCTATCAATCCACTTAACAATCTTAAACACCTCAATCAGATCTCCTCTAACTCTTAATTTTTTCAAGATAAAACAAATCCAGAAATTTTAACTTATCCTTGTATGACAACCTTTCCATCCTAAGTATCATCCTAACAGCCCTCCTCTAAGCCCTTTCCAAGACTTCAATGTCCCTTCTAAGGTAAGGAGCCAAAGACTGAACATTGTATTCTGGATGTGGCCTAGCCAATGAGATTATATCTCTTTAGATTTGTATTCAGTATTTCTGTAGATACAATCTAAAATCACATTTGTCCTGCAACTAGCTTGCTTGGATGGCTTAAGAGACTGATCAAACCAGAACACCAACATCTGTTAAAGTTATCCCATCAAAATTATATTCATAATTCAAATTGAGATATCCTACATGCATTACCTTCCATTTATTATAATTAAAAGCCACCAGCCATTTATTTGACCAACTCACCAAATAATCTAAATACTTTTGTAAAGCAGCAGCATCCAAAATTTAATCTCATTAGCAAACTTAATAATATATTAACCATTCCTTCATCTATACGTGTATCACTGATGTAAATTAAAATGAGCAAAAGTCTTAATACTGAGCCCTGAGATACCCAACTCATGACATTAATCAAGTTTGAATAAATTCCATTTATAATCTTCTACTTTTTTCCATCCAGCTAAATTTCTATCCAATGAGCCAACTTATTCTCCACATCTAAAAGAGATAACTTTTTAACTAGCTTTTATGTGGCCCTTTGTCAAATGTTTTCTGAAAATCCATACTAAATCCACATTTATACCCTCATCTACATAAACAGTAGCCTCTTCAAACAATGTCAAAAGATTAGTAAAACAAGATTTTCCCCTAGTGAAACCATGCTAACTATTGAGCAAAATTTCAAACTTTGTTAAATGACTTTACAAAGCATCTTTTATCAGACTTTCAAAAACTTTTCCCATCACTGATGTAAGACTAATAGGCCTATAATTACTGGAACAATATTTATGACCTCACTAAAAAGAGGAGTAACTTTGATGACCAACTTCCAATCTTCTAGCAACTGCTTCCTATTCAAAGACATAGAAAAAATAGTAGCAAGTGGCTCTCTATTCCTAGTTTAAACTTACCCTTATAGTTAATAGCCCTTGGAAACAAACCAGCCCCTTACTCTATTTAAATGTAAATTCAAAAAGCAACCTTTTCCCCCTGAACTAATACCATAAATTCAAACAGCCAACTAGTTCATCCTTACATGTTAACCTAAGCCTAGTTTTCGGCCCTAGGGCCAACTTATAATTTCATCACCATATCTTAGTCTTCGCAGTATCCCTGACAGAATTAAGTTATTATGGTCCTTCTCTTTAAAGGCCTTTACTAATGCCTTGTACTTAACAATTAATTCCTCTGACCTACCCTTTCCTACATCATTAGCCAATATGTGCACTACAAAAACTGCATTACTTCTAGCACCTTTTGCTATATCACTTGCTCTGTCAGTTACAATCTCCACCCTTTCACCTGGATATAATCATTTTCTCCCTATTTACCCCACATACCATACTAAAGAATCTCCTACAACAGTAACCTTATGCTTTCATCCCTCCTAGTATTAATTATCTGCACAAACTAAAAGTTGAAATCTGTTACTTAATAGAACCTGCTCATTATAATTAAATCCACTACCACTAGCCCTATTTGTACTGTTTTTAACTGTCATTATTAGCCACTTTATCCTTCACATGCAAAAAAACTAATTTACTCTTTAAATCCTGGTGCCATTTCTTGCAGTTTACCCTTCTCTTTATCCATAGCATCTACCATATTTAGGAAAAATCTACAATTTCTCCTCCAACCTGCAAACTCTAGAAACAAGTTGTACAACTTCACTACTAGATTCCTTAAATGTGCATATCAGTCCCAAATAAAACCCACTCCTTGCACCAATTGCACCTTACAAGTTGTGAGTGCTTAATACTTACACTACTCTTAACCATAGTAGCCTGGGAATAAATAATCAACAATACATACAAGTAGCCTATTGACAACAATATAATTGGTTGTCCATATTTTGAACCAAAATTAATCTCTGAAAAATAAGAGGTCTTACTGTTAAACTTATATAACTAAGCCTCTAAACAACTGTAAACACATTAATAAAAAAAACTAACTACAGCTGATATGTTATCAAAAGTAACATGTTTTTTTTTCTTACTTATTTGATATTTAGTTTATCTTTATAATAATCAGAATACTTCTATATTTTCTCATGTTATCAAAAGTAGATGTAATACTTCTTCATTTGCATCATTCTTGTTTTGAATATTACACTATTTTAAAAAAATAGTGAAAGTAGTAGCTTCTCGACTTAAGTATTTTCCACTTATACTGTAACTTTTAAAAATTGATGATAGTCATATATAAGAGTCTTGCATTTCCTTCTGGTACAAACAGCTTATCACTTTCCACACTATTCCTGTAAATACATCTAAATTAAACTTTGTTTTTGAAGTTATTGTTTTTATAATCTGCTATATATGTCAAATATATGATTGTACATTGATAACAGTTTCAGAGGTTAAATGACCATGAAAATAAACATCCTGCAATATAAAGCTGAAAAGTTAAGCATGTATACCACTACTTATCCACAATATAAAAACATATAGACTTTTTTTTTTGTCTCTCTCTTTTTTTTTTATGAACAAGTTCCTATAAATGGACAATGCTGCCTTGGGATAAATACAGAGGAATATATTTCAGTCACTTCCTGGAACTCTTAAACTTCAGAGAATTGGCTGAATTCTCAGAACTGTCAATTATTTCAATGTCTGTTGGAAGAACATCATCTTGTTTAATTAGTCTAAACCATCATTAAAGATCTTTTTATATATTTAGGCATTATACCAATGAGATGTGAATTACAAAAGATTGTAATGCCCTGCCCATTTTTGAAAACCAATTACACCAAAGTTTAACTTAATCACTAATTCTGATGAAGACATAAGACAGACTGACTGTACATGTATTTGTAATATATTTAATATTCCAAACCTAAATCATTTTCACACATTGGTAGGTTTTGTGGAATTACACCGCAATAATAACTTTTATCAAACCTTTATTTCCTGGCACTTTATGGGTTTCCAGTAAGAAAAAATATAATAGAATTTTAACCACTATATGACATACAAATTCATCAATTTCTTATGACAAAATCTCTAACTGTATAAAGATTTCCAACTTCCCTTACATTTAGATATAGTTAACTTGCCCCTTTACCAGCTGGATATCAAGAAGTTTCACAACATAGAGTTCTAATCAAAGTGAGAAGAAATCTACTCCAAATCTAATCTCATTCATCAAGACAGAATTCCAAGATGACCTTCTTCTACATTCACTTTATAAGTATTCTAACAGCACTAATAGTACTATTTTGTCAGACTTTACATACACTGAAGAATGCTAAAAACGTGAAAGCTAAGAACATGTAGGCTTTGTGAGTTAAATAAAGCATTGAACATTACAAAGTTTATCAACATTACATCCTCAAATGGATAGCCAAGGTTTAACATGTCTACCTTAAATGAGAAGACTACACATTTGTTATGATCCAAGTATCAAATAGTATATTAAATCCCTCAAATGTTAAACTAAAACACTTTTAAGTTAGTTTAAATTTAATGTACATCAAAATTTTATATATGTGTTTTTAAGTGCATCAAGGGTTTTTGTTTAAATGTTACATAGTTTCCGTACCATTTCTTTTAAACAAATTAGCAAGCCTCTTTGTCCCTATGAATCACTAAAACTTCAAGTATTTGACAGTCTGAAGTACCATGTTGAGGCTTGTAGCGCACACGCACAGAAATAAAATATATCAAACAGAACTCCTGCTGATAAGCAGCCTTCCTAAAGTTTAACAACTTTTTATATCCTGCTTTTTTGGTACAAACTTCCTGACTGGATGCAATTTTTCTGATTTAATCTTCTTTCAGATTTATTGAATAGGTTGGGATATAAATTCAAACCAATATAATTTCACTGATATTACTAATAAAATCTCATAAAGAACTCATTAACTACATTTATAAAAAACTAGCTGTACAATTTGCCTTGGTATAGTTAAACAGTAACATAATTTTTCTATACTATTAATTGCATTGCAGAATCCTCAATTAAAAATTGATCTACATAAAATTCTGACTATTAAATTTCTTCTCTGTGAAATATTTACACCTGTCCACATTCATTAATTTACATTAATGTTGGTATAGACATTAATTAATTATAAAATAACTTTAATTGTGCAACTAGCTTCTTTCTAAATAATAAAGTGTGTCACAAGATTTCTTTTATTAGAACACAGCTTCAGAGATGAGGAGTGGATATCATCTAACAAAATAAGAGTAAAAAAAAATTATCTTAAAACTTCACTAAGTTTGACATGATTAACCATGGCTGTCAAAGTACTATACAAAAATACATAAAATTGATATTTACTCAGGATAAGAAATATCTTTTTACTGTTTTCATGAACTCTCCTAAATGTTTTTTTTTTTAAAAATGAACAATGATAACTGTTGTTTAAAGTTCTTTCTCACTGTATCTGTTTAATAGAGCTCATATTATGAACATTTCATAGTAAGTTTCTTTAGCTCGTTTGTTTTGTTTGTTGAACTTCATGCACTGCTAAATGAGAGTTATCTGTGATCTAAATGAGGGTTATCGTCACTAATTTAAAAATGATAAACTAGAGGGAAGGCAATTATTCAACTTCACACACTGTCAACTCTTGGGCTAATCATTAACAATGAAAGTGGGATTGACACACATATTATAACATCTCCATGGCTGAAAAAGTGAGCATGTTCAGCGACTGGATTTAAACACATGACCTGCAGATTGCCAGTCGAGCATTCTAGTCACCAGGACATGTCAGACCCTAGTTCCCTTAGCAACAAGGAATAATAATAATTATTTTTTTGTAACTGGACAAATTCAGACGAAGTATCCAAATAACGTAAGAACTAAGAAAATGAATTTTGTTTTCAAACTATACAATCTAAAAGAACTCGGTAACTAAAACCACCAATGTAACTACAGTAATGTTAAGAACGTTTGATAAGTTTAGAACTCGGTAACTAAAACCACCAATGTAACTACCGTAACGTGTAAGAACGTTTGATAAGTTTAGAAATCGGTAACTAAAACCACCAATGTAACTACAGTAACGTGTAACAACGTTTGATAAGTTTAGAATTGGGTAACTAAAACCAATGTAACTACAGTAACGTGTAAAACGTTTGATAAGTTTAGAACTCGGTAACTAAAACCACCAATCTAACTACAGTAACGTGTAAGAACGTTTGATAAGTTTAGAACTGGGTAACTAAAACACCAATGTAACTACAGTAATGTGTAAGAATGTTTGATAACTTTAGAACTGGGTAACTAAAACCACCAATGTAACTACAGTAACGTATAACAACGTTTGATAAGTTTAGAACTGGGTAACTAAAACCACCAATGTAACTACAGTAACGTGTAAGAAAGTTTGATAAGTTCAGTATAAATTGTTCCAAAATAAAAACATATACTAATTATATATTAAGCAAGACACTAATAACACTTCTATTCGCTGAAAAGCTATATTGTTAGCATATTTTCGTTAATTTCAATCGAACGAATAACATATTTTATCTCTCTTTCCTCTTTAATAAGTTTGGCTTCTGTTATAAGGAATTATTTTCATATTGGCCACAGCAAACATATTAAGAGAAAAAAACAGAACTGTCAACAGAAATGCTATCACATATTTAATAAGGTTTGCTCGAAAGTGAATGCAGGGACTAACCAATTCCCAGAACCTGTGTATTATGCGAAAGCCATTTATAAAACAAAAAATTATTCATAAGCATGTGTGTGTGTGTGCGTGCGCGCAACTTCTCAGTTTTCTCGAATATAAATTTGTTGGAATTATGATCAAAATTAGTATCTTTTTTTAGGATAATCGCGCAAAGCTACCCAAGGGCCATCTTCACTAGTCGTCCTTAATTATGAACTGATATATTGACCGTAATTACAGGGAAAGCAGCTGGTCAATAGCACCGACTGTCAAATCTTGTCTGAATTCAAGAGTGAAACACTTTTTTTTCAGTAAACGATAGACCTATAGATCCACAGTACAACATGCTGACTACTATGCCTTCAAAATTAGTGAAAATATTGAATATTATTCCCCTAGAAGGTGTCATTTTAGTCTTATTATTGGTTTACCATAGGTTAATACTAATGTTACATCTTTAAATGCAATTTAATAGCTGTTTCGGTAACTATAATGTACGTGAGAAATCTGGGTATCTGAAAGTGACTTTGATAAAGTTATTTTGGGTATGTATTTGCACGCCAGTAGCGACATTCACCTATAAGTTTGTTCAAAAAACAGCAAAAAAATGTC
>NW_013665702.1:193285-197712 GCF_000517525.1 Limulus polyphemus | reverse complement strand
GTTAGTAAAGTTCCCAAAACGTTAGTCTTCAAAAATAAAGGGTGGCGTCTTATATTCCGAAAAATACGGTACATATTTATTTATAAAAAGAGACGTCAAGCCATCAAGAGTCATAGTAGTTTCGATTAATTGTTTGTGTTAATTAGCTAACACTCTTCCAAGATAATAAACCTGGTTCTGCGTTATACATATTTATGCATATGAAAAAGTCCATTTCGCGCGTGAAGTATCGAGAAACCAATAGAACAGAATCATATACACGTTTGTTTTGCGTTTAAACGCAAAGCTGTAAAATGGACTATCTTTGCTCTGTCCATCGAGGGGAGTTTTTAGTGTTATACGCCCACCGGAAAGTGGGTGGAAGTGGAGGGAGAGGCGACAGGCAGGAATATAAAAAAACGTAATGTCAGTTATCCGCATATACACAAACATAATCAGTTAAACAGCATATCTGCGGAATAAATACGGAAAACAAATCCCAACCAGTAATTTTAAGCATAGTAGCCCCATGTAGCCCAGCAGTAAGAATGAGGGCCTATAACGTTAAAAATCTGGTTTCGATACTGCTTTGGGCTTACCATAGGTAATCCATTGTGTAGCTTTATGCTTAACAACAAACAATCAAAAAGCATAGTAAATATTGAAGAAAAAGTACTATAGTAATAAATTAATTAATTAAAATATGGTAAAAAGTTATGTCCTAATTTGCACTCCTAATACTCCCTGACACTCGTTCAATTCAACCTTACTTGGCACTTATGTCCTAATTTGCACTCCTAATACTCCCTGACACTCGTTCAATTCAACCTTACTTGGCACCACTTTCTGTCAAATTCTATAGCAGTCCAGGTTCTGTCCTACTTGGCACAACTTTCGGTCAAATTATATTTCTTCACCTAAATCCTGCTTTATTTGGTATAACAGACATTCAAATTCTATACATCGTCCAAATCCAGTCTTACTTAACACCATTTTCTTTCAAGTTCTATCCCAGTCCAAACCCTACTCTACTTGGCATCACCGACCCTCAAGTTATATACATCGTCCAAATCCAATCTTACTCAACACCCCTTTATGTCACGTTCTTTCACTGTCCAAGTTCTACCCTACTTGACAATCAAACTTCATTTCCCACCCAAATCTGTCATACTTGTACCACTTTCTGTCAGATTCTATTCCCCCATCCAATTCCCGCCCTACTTGGCATCACTTTGTATTAAATTTTATACCCGTCCAAATTCTATCCTACCTGACATTACTATCTGTTACATTCTACCTCCTGTCCAAATCCTGCTTTGATTGCCACCACAATCCTATCCCTATACAAATACAACCCTACTTAGCATTACTATCTGTCAAATTCCAACTCCCATCCAAATCCTATCCTACTTAGTATCTCTCGTTAAGTTGGTACCACCAATATATGGTGAATTCCATTCTTTGTTTTAAATCAACTTAGCTGCACTACCCAAAAGGTGTGAAGGAAAGATTGGAACTTTTGTTAGCATTATTGTTAACCTATGTTATTATTTTCGAACATTTCGATCATTTATAGCACACCACACACACATGCGCATTACCGTAGAAGGGGTAGTATTTGGACAAGATGGGATCAGGCAGAACACTACTTCTAAAATCAATTACTAATAAGCCTATTTGGTACTGCTGTGTAGGTTACCAGAATGAAATACGCTCTTGTCTAATTAAACTTATAACTTAATAAAGTGTAAGTTAATAGTGATAGGTCTACTGTGTACCGTTTGAAATTCACTCGAGCCTGTCAAAGGCAATGCTATGTACTATCCCTAAAGGTTGAACATTTTTATCTATAACAATTAGTTAGCTTCTGAAGATCAACCTCTTGATCTAAAACAACAGTGCCAAAGCTCTAGCGTCTTGAAAACAGGCACAAAAAATACCAAGATTTTCCATAGTTTTTTTTTACACTAAAAAGATTCTCAAAATGTCCAGAAAGAAAGCTAAGCTACCTGACAGAGTAAGTAAAATGGAGAGAAATGTTGGGCCAGGATTTCCAACACTGCTTTATCATGCTATAAATTACAAAATGTCCAGAAAGAAAGCTAAGCTACCTGATAGAGTAAGTAAAATGGAGAGAAATGTTGGGCCAGGATTTCCAACACTGCTTTATCATGCTATAAATTACAAAATGTCCAGAAAGAAAGCTAAGCTACCTGATAGAGTAAGTAAAATGGAGAGAAATGTTGGGCCAGGATTTCCAACACTGCTTTATCATGCTATAAGTTACAAAATGTTCAGGAAAGAGTGCCTTAAAATGGAGACACATATTATGCATAGTAATTAAAACTCAGCATCTTTATTGATTCTACCCAGCATTAAGACATCATCTGTACATGAGGAAATCCCTACCGATTCAATAAACGAGTTTTACACATTAACATTCACGATATTACTGTTTGTTTATTTGTTTTGAATTTATGCACAAAGCTACACAATGGGCTATCTGTGCTCTGCCCACCACGGGTATCGAAACCCGGTTTCTAGCGTTGTAAGTCCACAGACATACCGCTGTGCCACTGGGGGGGCCGATATTACTGACGACGTGACAAAAGGTGCATTAATGAAATACATAAGACTAGTTGTATATAATTAGTACGAATGGGAAGCGGGATTATAAAGAGAAAAATGTGATGGAAGTTTTACTGAAGACTTAAGAACAGCTTTACTCGTACTGAGTAAGAAATAAAAGCTACTGATATAACAGTTTTTCGAGACTGATCTTACGTATAGGCTACAGCATGCAACTTTGTTAGCGCAACTTCCGAAAGTAATTTGAGTCTCTGGAAACGTAAACCCAGGGAATACGTGTCTAAGTAGCCCCAAACGTTATTTAATAGAGAATGAAATTAAAGATTTGTGTAGTATTAATCCTACGCCTGAACTCTACAATGAATTTGGGCAAGAAACCAAATTTCTGTACTGAAGTAAACTAGAGAAAATGAATTATAAAGTGTAAATTAATTTTCTTATACTTTGTGTACAAAACATTTAATGATTTATGAGCAATGACTTTTACGCAGCTCAGGTGAAATTTGAACTTACCTGAGTGATATCGACTCTCGTGTCTTGTGAGTCTTCGTTGAGCTCGCCGAGCAAGCCGCTTTGCTCGGGTAGAAGGACTGGCGGCACCGGGAACGATAGGTGGCGCTGTAGTTATGAAGGTAAGTCAGACAACAATGCAAAAACAAGACCAACAACGCGTATCATATATTTATTAAATAAATATCAAGATTTTATACACTGTACAATATTGTTATTTTTCAATAGGAAAATATTTACATACAGTCACCATAACTTAAATATATGGTGAATGTAGAATCTTGTGTTGTTAATGGGCCAACCTTAAGTCCAACCTTAACTCCGTTAAACCTCAAATTATCATTTCACTTTTCAACAGGTGCCTCTAAATACAAACGTTTCAAGCAATAGTATACCATACATAACTGAACTTTTAACTGAGAAATTAGGTTTAATTAAAATTATAAAAATCAATACCTGAATTTTAGTTCCATGTCTTTTGTCTGTTCTCATTTTATACTTTTAATGAATAAAAGGCTATATATATATATGGATAACGACATCTTTTCTGTATTGTTCAAGAATGAAACTTAAAAGTACTTACAGTATCTATTAACTTGCTATATACAGTACTTTATTTTACTAAGGGAGCTACTGCCTTATTGTCCCTTGTTTGTTGTTAGCTTTGTTGAGATAGATAAAAGAACATGGCTGTAACATTAGTTAAATAGCTTCTTAACGTTCTCGAGGGTTTTATTGTTTACGCCAGCTGTGCTAAAACTGTCCTTTCTTAAAAAGGAAATTATTTATGAGTCATAGAAACCTTCAGACTTATCCACTGTAAACACAGTACGGGATATTAATACATTTTCAAACAAACCGGCTACATAAATTAATTCAAATCGAAATGTTGTAAATCATTTTAGTTTTACCGAGAGAAATACTGTGTAGAACATGTTCAACCGGAAAGAGGAAACTTTAAATCTGCAACGTTAAACTTTGAGATTACTTTCAGATTGCGCCATACATACACGAAATTTAAAAAAACCGAGTACGTAATGTTTGTTGCTCGGATACACGCCCTTCGCCACCAACGGTACATTCCGACTGTTCGTATTCACATTGTTCCTAATTCCCCTATAAAAAAAACAGCCAAGACTTTATCCGACTGTGAGCAAACTATATTTAATCAAATACGACATTTAAAAAACAAAACCTAAACCGAGTAACTGTTTCCTGAGCGGTGGTTTTTAGTACACTCCACGGTTGTAATATATGAGACAAAAAACAATATATATATATATATATATATATATATATATATGCGCAATAAACTAATTTAAAAATTAAAACTTAAAAACTAAAGTAAA
>NW_013665702.1:180727-193030 GCF_000517525.1 Limulus polyphemus | reverse complement strand
CACATTATAACGACTCCACGGCTGAAAGAGCAAGCATGTTCGGCAACGGGAATTCGAAACGTGTTTAATGAACGATACACATGTACTTACTTACATTAAAGTACAGCCAACAGCCGTGATGTCAATAATATACAGACAAATACTTTTTCTCACTCATTTATAACTTATCCATCCACAAAAATTTTGCAATATACTTAACAAAAAATATCGTCATTTTACACCTTACGTGCACATGTATTAATTAGTTTACTTACTGCTTTCTTAATGTGAAATGTAATTTACAGCACTTATTTGAGTAGATCATTATATATCTACTCCTAAGTTCAGTTGTGTTTCACTTTTACTACAACTGTTTTCTTTGTAATATTTGGTGAAAGTATACTAATTAATACAAATAATCAAGTTCACACAGTAAATGATGTAAATAAGTAAACTATACAATGTTTATAATAATAATTAGAATTACTTATAGACAACGTACCAACGCGTGGTAAATAAATATGTAAGTCGACAACGACTTGTAATGACCAAAACAAAATTATGACGTTATCGCCACCTAGTATCAGATAATATATACTGACTACAATAGTCCATCTACTTCAAATGGAAAGCATCCTACAACAGACTTGCCCTAATTTGGGGTTTTGTGAACAGACACAGTTTTTCTAAACAGTGTTTAATGTCCAAGATCGTCCGTTTTTGAGCAAGTAGTTCAAAATTCTGTATTCTATAACACATACTGTGCACTGTTTGTAATACTTCAAAGTTACTGAATTATTAGTATAATAACACAATTAGCTCCCTTTTCGCAATTTTTTACACTGTATTACAGTTTAAGACTTTATAAAAAAAATCGTACCAATTAATAAATCTATGATAGAACTTGAAAAAAAAAATGTGACCCAAAATATGCATTTTTCTAAGATTTTAGCTGTTAACCTAATTTATGAATGTTCGTGACCCTTATCTTTGGTGACGAAGTCCAGATTCTGGAAAGAAGTTATCCTTGATCTGGTAAAATCATAGGGTTGGAATTGCCCAAATTATCATGAATATTTAAAAGTAATTTATATTTACATATTACACAAGTAACTTACACAAAAATGGCCTCGTGATATCAACACACTGATTGAAAGCTTCAGCGTTTATAAATTATCAACTCGTCACCACCACCTGACATGCTTACGTGTTGAGTCGCTTACAAATGTCACGTGCCACCAGGACAAGATCATTCATTCAATAAACCGGGTTATAAATGCGCTAGACTACGTCATCGGTTATGAAATGCAATCTATACCTGTACAAGTTTGACAAAAAAACGTCATCTAAATCAAACGCAGACATGTATTTGTTTACAGTCGTTCAACATGTACTTTATAACTTACTTACTATAAACATCCGGCCTTACCGCCTTGAAATGAACGATCAACAAGAAATAGACAGTACACATAAATAACAAAAATTAGGCTACCATTAAACCAAAAAATAATATATTCTATTGCACTATATGAAAGACTAAACTCAGAATAACGTATATATATATATATATATATATATATAAACTAAATTAGCTCAAAAATAGGCAAGAAAGCTACAAATGTTCACAACTCCCTCTAGTAACACATTGATTAATACAAAATTTGTTGTATTCCTTTCAGCAGTAACACAAGTATATCCCATTTAATACTAATCAGTCTTAAGCCTTGAACATAAATCAGCTTTTTTTTCATCAAGATGTTTCTTTTCTTCTTAAGTGTCACTTGAAAAAGAGTGTTTCCCCAGTAGCAAACTCCGGAAGTAGAATCCGTTTATCTATAGTGCAGGATTATATATGCAAAATTATTAAACGCTGTATCTTTCTCGGTCACCGTACGTGCTACTAAATAACTGGTATGTTCAAGGTTTAGTGAAATACGACCACTTTTAATACTTTCAGTTTCTTTCTGTATGACTGATTCCGGTTATCTTACGCTTTTATGTTAGTTTAACCTTCCCATCTTCAGCTAAATAATGCGATTCATTCACTTGTGTGGCTTAACAATATTTTGTCTCTTGGAATCAACATATTTAAGGAGTTATAGCCTATCATTTATTTTGCAACTGCGTATTCGATTTTCTGCAGTAAAGTCAATTACTTAGGTCTAGTGAGTATTTTATTACTTAATAAAACACGAAGTCACTTTATTCATATTTCAAAGCATGACAAATACTACATCACATTTTAGAAAGATCCGTTGCCCCTCAAAATCAGAAGCTACTGGATGTAATAAAAGAAACAGGATGTGAAATGAATCGAAAAAAAAGTAATATAAAACATTCGAATTATCTTTCTATTCATCTATAAAACTTATTCATCTGGTAAATAGTGGTATAGAAATAATTCTGGTATTAAAATAGTTTAAAGAGAATTTGACCTTTAAGGGGTGATGCTGTTTTTCCAAGCTCACACTCAGATACAGGATTTCACACGTCAGGACTTGCTAATTATATGTAAAAGAAACATAAAAATGTCTTTGAAATTCGCGATGGAACTTTTACAGCATCTTTTATAGATGGTTGTTGCTGTGACAATGGAGGTAATTATTATAATTCGTGAAGGACAGGAGAATAAGAGAGGGCAAAGCCTGATGACAATCAAGGAGACTGCGTGTTTCCTGTAGTTTACTTTTTTTATACTTTCATACACATCTGTCACAATCATCATTATTACTATTTACAACATACGTGAAGCTGAGCTTAGTAAGAACTTAAACCTCTACGTTATCATCCACCTGACACCACTAAATAATCCATCTTGACTCTACCTGCTAATTATATCATCCACCAGATATCTCCATCAGATAATCCAGCCTCACATTACCCATTCACCAGACTCCACCAAATAAGCCATCCTGACCCACCCAATCATTAGATCACCCATCTGACTTCATCAGATAATCCAGCCTGACATTATCCACTCATCAAATCATCTACTTGATTCCATTAAATAACCCATACTGACCATACCCATTCATTAGATTATTCACCTTGACATTATCCACTCACCAGATCATCCATCTGACTACCCCAAATAATCTACCCTAACCGTTCCCACTCATCAGATCATCCATCTGACTACTCCAAATAATTTACCCTAACCGTTCCCACTCATCAGATCATCCATCTGACTACCCCAAATAATCTACTCTAACCGTTCCCACTCATCAGATCATCCATCTGACTACTCCAAATAATTTACCCTAACCGTTCCCACTCATCAGATCACCCATCTGACTTCCCTAGATAATCCACCTTAACATTACTCATTCATCAGGTCATCCATATGACTACACCAAATAACCCATACTGACCTTACCCGCTCATCAGATCATCCACCTGACTTCAAATGTTTGAATGACTTTGGAGATAAATTCTAATTTTGTCGTGACATACAAAAATTCAGTTTTGCTCTTCTTTAAAATCTTTGATTTAAAATCAATATTATTCCTAAACACAAACTGCTACTTAATATGTTATTATTTAAAAAGGTCCATCATCACTCAATTCGGAAGGCGATAGCTGTAATAATGAATTGCGATATGTCTACCTTAGTGTTACAGAAACAATGCGGATATTAAGATAGTAAAAAGGGGGGCATTTGAGCTTCAAGGAGTGGTGTTTCTGCACGGTCACACTCAGATATAGGTTTTCACCTTTCATAGCTTGTTAAATATATGTAAAAGGAATATCAAAATGAAAAAGAAATAGAAATAAATTATATTTCAAAATATTTAGGTATTTTAAGCATAAAGTTAAATGAAAGTAATCAAGTAGGCCAAAATATTTAATGAAAGGTGAAACACGTCCAGACTGGTTTCAATTCAACAGGTTATCAAGCATATCGTCAAATTTTAAAATTATTTTATAGAAAGCAAAATAATTCCAGATCTGAATACTGACTGAATCCAACTGTCTATCAAACATACCGTACGTCTTGAAACCATGACTAAGAAGGTGGAATAACGCCAGAGTTAACGTGACTGAATCCAACTGCCTATCAAACATACCGTTACGTCTTGAAACCATGACTAAAAAGTTGGAATAACTTCAGACCTGAACTGTTTTTTGTTTGTTTGTTCTTAAGCACACAGCTATAAGATGGGCCATCTGTGCTGTACCTACCACGGGTATCAAAACCCAGTTTTTAGCGTTATAGGTCTTATAAAACGTACCATAGGTCTTAAAATCATTACTGAAGGTAGAATAACTCCAGATTCGACGTGACTTAATCTAACTGTATATCAAATATACCACTGTGTCTTAAAATCATTACACAAAAAGGGTCAATGGCTTTCCTAGGAACTGCTATAGAAAACTGAAAGTAACTAATACTTAATGTTTTCACTGCACCACATATATCCAGTCTTTAGATTTCTGTCTATACTTTTCTAAACCAGTACTTTAGCAAGTTGACTTCAATCTATAAAATAAAGCTCTGGTAATTCACGTAAGACATTACTAAGTTTATGTTGTTTTATTTTTTCGCCTCGACTGACATTACATCTACGTGAGGCACCAGACTAGTCATAGCAGACACACGTTACTTTGAGAAAGACTGTTCGCCTCATACAGTTGCAAAGTTTACTACTAGCAATTTAGAAGTAGCCGCCATCAGTTTTCCCGCTATAATGACTGGTCTGACGTGTTCTCACGTTTCTTACTTTTCCATAAAGCCCCTTCCTAATATTACACCACTGTTTCTGTTTTTAAAAACTGACTGGATAAGCGATCGCGCTAGATATGTAGCTTCTGCGTATAAAAACAAAAAAAAAACGATTTTTGAAAGTATCTCTTACAAAGTCTACACAGACTGATAATCGTATAACTAATGAATATAAGTTTATTTGTTTTTTTCACTTTTCATAAATGCTAACTTCCAGCCCAGATACTAATGCTTATATAAACAATACGGTCTAAATACCTTGTGTAGAAACCCCTAGATACAATATACTGATCAATACAGGTCAATGAAAAGAGAAAAACAAAGTCTCTGTATTTTGCCTGTTTTCCTGTTAAAAAAATAACATCTCAACAATGTAGTTTTTACTAATTACTTATCTTTTTATCCCCACTATTTCAGTAAAACACGATTCTACGCTTTCAGCTATCGTGCACTGTATATAGTAGTTAGTATGATAAAACTTAAAGCAATCTATAATTTTCTTTTTTCTGTATCACTAAAAGCCAGATGTAAATTTACATCTAACGTGCTAATTCCCCTCCTTTTTTTTACAAGTTTCCAGATGTCTGTTTCTAAAATGTTACCTACTGCTCGCTGTTATCCTCACATCTAAAGGTTGGTCCAAAAGTTGCTCGCTATACAGTTCCTTCAGAATTGATAAAAGTACTACAAACAAAACTTAACTTGGTATTGTGCTACTACAAAGTTTACTACAAAGTGGCTTAGATAGCTATTGTATCAAATTACTCGTTTCTCTTAATACAAATAAGCGATTTATAGTGCATCTTGTATAAAGATAACTATTAGCCCTGCATTATGAAAAAACGAAACATGATAACGTAGCAATACGCCAGTCTCCCAATCTCAGCAAAATGAATAGAAAAATGGGCAGTTTTCATCAGACGACTTTCCACAGAATAAACTGAATAGTTGACTATGAATTTTTTTTAATTTAGACTTTTGTATTGTTTTTGGCTTATTGGCAAATAATAACTAGAGCTTTCTTCAAAGTGTAGGAATCGATTTTAATAACATAAAACGTGACATCAGGTTGTTAAATGATTACTGAGTTAGCTATTTAGTTAGTTGAGCTCAGTAAATTTTGAGTTTATGTTTTCAAGAAGTACTATAGATACGATAAAATTATCAGTTAAATTAAGTTGAATATCCAATGAGATGTTATTTATTTGTGAAGTTAGGCCTACTGTTAGTTACATATAATGTATACAAATTGTATTTGGATAATTTATGTAGATGGAGAAATAAAACGTTTTTGGCATGATTAAGTGGATTGAACTTTGCATTGTTCTTTTTGCCAAGTAATCCAAGAACATGCCGAATAACAGAAGGTGTTATAACACTGATGTTAGGAGTGGGATTATTTTAGTAAAAACAAACTAAAATCAAAATTCAGCTTCATAATGAAGACATGTGCTCGAAGTGAGATTAAAAATTTGCTAGTAATACTTCTATAGTGGAAAGATTCAGTGGCGGTTCTAGACATATGCGAACTAGGCAACTGCCTGGGGCTCAATCTGGAGACCCATCTGGTTTGCGCTAGCCAAACGCCAGTTCGTAAGGACCATGAGCAATAAATACTTCTACAACCATGTGGTGTAAGCATTATTAACATATTGTTTGTTGTCTTATGGTACTGTTGAAATGGCGACTAATTAAAAACTTGTTGCTATTAAATCTGTTTTATTACTTTTAGAATATTTGTTCTCTAAACCATTATCTGAGAAAAGCCTTTGTGTGTGTATATTTCCATTTATAACTGGGAAAACAACTGGACAGATTGCCACTAAACCCGATATATGTTCCTATGATCCACATGAGAGGTCGGCGTTTGAAGCTGTTCCCGTCATCCTAGGGGTCCTTTTGTCTTCCACGTGCGTTTAACTGGTATATCAACTAGTCATATAATAATAATTAATAATATGTACATACAATAATTCTTAATTATTAGTTTCTGTCATGCATGTACTTGAAATGAGAGAGACGTAAATGAACTTCATCAAAAAATAGAAATATATATATACTATGTATGTATATATAGCAATAATAATTCATAATATGTATATACTGCAATTCGCAATTCGTAGTTTCTGTCATGCATGAACTTGAAATGAGAGAAACGTAAATAAACCTCATTAAAAACACAAAAAAGCAAGTGCCAGTAGAACATGGGGAATTGAACAGTGTGTGCATATTCATTGGCCCATGTAAAATTCCTCCCTAGGGCCCAAACTCTCGTTCAGCCACCACTGGGAAGGTAGGCCAAGACGAAAAAGACAGAAAATTAAAAGACAAAGAAGAAGAAGCTTACAGAAAACTAAAAGAAAATCAAGAAAAAAAGATATACAAAATTAATAGAAATGGAAATTTAAAAGAGGATTTAGAAGAACGAGATATTAGATTTACAGTAGGATTACAAACCAAGATCAGTTTGATGGAAGACAAGATACAAACTGTACAGACTGAAGCTAAAAAGGCTATAGGAAGAGTGCAAAACATAATCACTGAAGAAGTACAGAAGTATTTTGAGTACAAGATCAAAGAAGCTCAGAAAGATGATAACAAAAAGATCGAAGAAGTCAAAGTAAATGTAAAAAAGGACATCAACACCAGAATGAAACATCTAGAAACTGAACTGGAAAATGTAAGGATCAGACCTGCCACGCATCTCTCAAAATCTGCTCCAGAGTTTCAACCTCAAACACCATTAGCTAGGCAAAAAAGAACTGTTTACAACTGTTACCACTATTGGTTTGCTACCCATATCTTAAATACTTTTCTGGAGTACTTCAACTACACCATTACTTCATCAGGTTCAGCAAGGCATTTCAACAATATCACTCAATAAATAAACCCACAAACTATGATGAACAGCTACCATAAGAGGCATATCGGGGACAGCTTGAAATAATTTACAAAATGAATGGATGGAGTAGTGAACATTGAGCTAATCATGTTAACAGCTTTAACAACACTAAGCAACCTTCTTAGAGAGAGCCGTAACAACTACTAGGCATCAGCAGCTGCTCAAACAGATTTGGGAAACACACCACAAGGAAGTTTATAAAGCAAAATTCAGGAGCGGCGTAGGAATGAAGGATAAGACTGAAACATGCTTAAAGATGTGGAAAGGCTTGCCCATTTATCTTATTCAAATGGTCCACGTGATGAATTCGTTGACATGTAGCCAGTTCGTATACGCCATAGTGGATCGGGATATGTGAACTAGGCTAATGAAAAGTAGATGCACACCTTCAAAGGAAGCTGACCATTCGGCGCTGGAGCTTGATTAACTTAAAGCTGCAGATAAACAACTCAAAGCACCATCATGGACTTATGGGATCCTCAGATCAAATATTATGGAAACATCAACAACTTCTGATGGAAGTTTAGAATAACTCAAAAGATTAGTTAGCCAACATTTATCTCAGAATGGAAAAGTAAACCATAAAACAGAAAGTGTTTCAATTGGAACTTAAAAGGGCATTTTGCCAGGAAATGTGAACAAAATCCTTTAATTAGACACCTGGTTATTCAGGATGGAAGAACTTAATCACAAAATAGAAGGTGTTTCAATTGTATCATTAGAGGACATATTACTAAAAACTGCAGACAAAAGCCTTTACGAAACGAAAACTGCTCCCAGTGGATGACAAGAAAAGGAAACTGATATATATAAAACTTGAACATCCCAGACTTTAGTTAATCCAGAAGATGATACCCCGAAGACGAGAATACACCAGTGATATTGCGATTTCTATTCTTAGGTAGGTTCTTTTTGGATAATTCTAAAAAAGAAGAACGCAAAGTCCAGTCTCACGTAACTAGCGATACGACTAACTTCACACACACACAAAATAGGCTTCAATAGACATTCCATTTTCTAGCTAATTTTCTCGTACAGACGAAGCTTCTAGTATCTCTCGTAATAAGTAAAAATACAAAATCAAATAGCGCTGAACTAACTAGCGGACGCGAAAATAAATCAACAAACAATCTCTGGTCTAATTCGCGTTTTCATATCGTTAATATTGATTTCTACACTTTCAGGAAAGTTCTGGCCATTATCTACCATGCACTCATTACGTAATCTAGTCAAACACAAAACAAACGTCTAAGTCAGAAAAATCATAGCCTATCATAATGTTTTCTTGTAGATAATGTCTTCTTTGTTAATCCCAAGGATGCACAGAATTAAAATTCACTTAGTCAAATGAAATGCAATTTAGAAAAAGCAGTAACTAAAAACCCTCTTCTAAGCATCAAGTGACCAAAACAAACCATCTACTCCAGATGTGATTTGTCATATCATGTGGCCAATAAAATACTATTCTAGTCCAGATGGGATTTGCCATAACATGTGGCCAATGAACTTAACCATCTGACTTTCGTTGGTCTTATAAATCATAAGAGTAAATAAAGGTTATTATATACATTTGTTACAGCAGTAGTCACATATCATCTGCTGTAGGAAATATAAATAACCAGTCATAGTAACATACCGGTTAAGTAATGTCTACCTTATGAAGACTGAAATAAATCTGGTTTCTCCACCAATAAGCAAACATCGATACTGTCTTGAGTTTGGCCAATACAGTATTAAACTTATACTTTATACAATAGAAATGGTTACTATAATATAATATAGTCTGCTATGATTTGTCATATCATGTAACCAATGAAATAAAACATCTAGTCCAAATGTGATTTGTCGTGTCATGCAGCCAATTAACCAACTTATCTCTTCCAGCTAGGGTTTGTTATATCACATAGCCAATGACCAAAACATGCAGTCCAGCAATGACCTGTCATATCATGCAGCCAGTGAATCAAAACATGCAGTCCAGGATTGATTTGAAATACGGTGTGGCAAATGAACCAAAACATCTATCCAGCTATTGTTTGTCCTATCATGTTGCCAATGAATCAAAACATCTGGTCGAGCTATAATTTGTCATATCGTGTGATAAATTAACCAAACTATCTAGTCCAGCTTAGGTTTGTCATATCACGTGGTCAATGAACCAAACCATCTAGACCCCATATACTTAATATTTTGGCATACCTTTGAAAATAAAAGCCTCTCCTAAAAGTAATTTCTCACAAATTTCATATCATTTGGTAAATAAACTTTTTATGTTAAAATAGAGATTCGATATGTACATTTGATTTTAAATAAATATATTCTTTAAGTTAATTCGATTTTATAAACAAAAATGGCGTTAGCTTTACATAATCAATGCTATTTTTATTGTGAAGAAGCAAGTCTACAATAATGGTTTGTTTGTTTGTAGTTAAGCACAAAGCTACACAAAGGACTATCTGAGCTCTGCCCACCACGAGTATCGAAACCCGGTTTTTAGCGTTGTAAGTCCGCAAACATACCGCTGTGCCAGTAGGGGGCGTTACAACAAGCAGACAGCACCTGACATTTTTTTTTGGAAGGCAAACAAACATTACTATATTTCCATCAGTTCTTTCTAGAATGTCATGACACCCACATCACTAGACTGGTTATATTAACAGTCAAATGTAAATCTTTAACGTTGTTTCATCTCTTCCAATTAGCCTTCAATAATTTTTTATAGTAACTAATAAACAATCATTTTGTTTTTTTCTAAGGAAATATTAGTTCACCTGTTAATAACAATATACCTTTCTAGAAATATTACACAAAACAAAAAATTAAGAAGGTTGGAGTAAATACAGGATTGGTCAAAATTAAGCCTCAATGGATAAGTTCCACTACCGATATTTTTCTTTTTTTCCGTTACGACCTTTATCTCACCCAGTATGGGATCGGCCGGTATTTACTTGAGCCAATAATTTTTACATCCGAGTGGCTGGCCCATACGGCAACCATATAGGACGATCATGTTCGGCGACGGGGATTCAATCTAGCGATTCTCAGGGTGCGCGTTGAGCGTCCTAACCAAAAGGCCCACCGATAGTCATAGACATGCCAAATGCAAGAATGTATTCGTTTACTATAGACAAATTGGTGTCCCTCAAATAAAAATATGTTTACTAAATGTGTGTGTTTGTTGTGTAAGTTTGAAATCCTCACATAAAAGTTCATTTGAATATTTGTTTTCGTCCATCCTGTAGTTTATTGGAACCAGGGGCACAAGAGACATCAAGAAAGTTAAAACAAAAAAACAAAAAAATGAAGGCAAAATAGAACTAATAAAACCCTTCTTTTGAAGCTTGGTTAGGTTTAACATATTAAAGCCCACACACAACAAAAAAAAACGTAATCAATAAACAATCTTGGTAATAAACTAAGTAATCTTTAAACGAACATAGTTTTACAATTGGCGTTAAGTTTAAGTTTTAACGAGGTAAAGGATGTAAACACTTAGTAACACATAAAGGTGCAAATATTACCTGCTGCGTGGCTTGGGAGATAAGGACCTACTAACTTGGCTTTCTTCTTCTCATACCCTTTTTGAGTGATATCACCTGAAACATGCGAAAAAAGCAAGTGTTAGAAATTTATTTTGAAAATTATTTTTATAGAACGGTCACTATACATAAATTTGTGGCATATCCTTTTCATGGCACTATATAAAGGAACCCGAGGGACATATCTTAGAAAAAAAATCTAACTTGCCAGCCCAGAGAAAGGGAACAAGAAGTGGGAAACTCTTCTTGTCCAAGTGTAACATCCCCTATATAATCACTAGACTTAAAACACAAAACAGCTAAAATTTAAGTACAAACAAGTTACTCCTTTACATGTTCTGGTTTGTTTTGTTTTGAATTTCGCGCAAAGCTATACAAGGGCTATCTGCATTAGCCGTCCCTAATTTAGCAGTGTAAGACTAAAGGGAAGACAGCTAGTCATCACCACCCACCGCCAACTCTTGGGTTACTCTTTGACCAACGAATAGTGGGATTGACCATTACAATATAATGCCTTCACGGCTGAAAGGGCGAGCATATTTGGTGGGACGGAGATTCGAACCCGCGACCCTCAGATTGCGAGTCGAGCGCCCTAACCACCTGGCCATGTACGTGTTCTGACTTAGCAAAACACAAAACGGCTACAATTTAAGTACAAAGAAGTTTCTCTATTACATGTTCTGACTTAGCATCATCCGTATTGTCATTAGATTTTAAAAAGGCGAATAAAAATAAATTATACTTTTACGTTTACATATTCTCACTTAACGCTAGCTCTTGACAAGAGAACATGAATTGGTAAAATAAAGTAAAAATTCAAATGTTCTGATATGCTCTATATGCCACAATACGAATCAAGGACTGTTTTAACTAAAAAAGTTGAACACTTTCATCATTAAATGTTGTTATGCAACGTCAAATGTCCAGTAACGAAATAGCTTTAGTATAAACTAGTCATTCCACATTTGTTAATAATCAAGCTCAAATAGGGCGAATTATATAAAACAAACATGTCTGCCCTAATTTATGACTGATCTACTAAACATAATAGGTTTTCTGCAGCAATCAAACGCTGTATTGATAGTATATTTGAGTATTGACTAAAAGCTATAACAATATATATATATATATATATATATATATATATATATATATATATA
>NW_013665702.1:167534-180485 GCF_000517525.1 Limulus polyphemus | reverse complement strand
TTTGTAAAGGTCAAGCACGAGTCACAACACCATTCCCTACAAAACTGTGTTTGATCTCGAAATCCCAGTTGTTCCAGAGTCAAACATCAAGCATTCGAAAATTGTTCATATCGAGTCACTTTAATCACGCACTTCCTAAACATCGTAAATATAGAATATGTGAATGGAAAGAAAAATAAGGGTTTAAGTGTTCTATATAAATAATTAAAGGGCAATGAGAAAATTCTGTATGATTAAATAATTCCTTTCATGTCTTACATACAAGTAAATTAAGTTTATTCCTTTGAAAACACCAAACCTGTTGAAATTAACACATATTGTCAGATTGAAAACAATGCTCAGTTACTTAGTAATACTCCACCAATCTTGAAATTTACAGGAGAGAGAAAAAACATCTAGCTGTGTGAAATTGGGATTCTCCTTCTAAGAAACCACAGTTTACACTAGTCACTGAATGATACAACTTAGCAAAAAAAGAAAACTCAAACACAAGCTGTATGAAATTGGAATTATCCTTCTAAGAAACCATAGTTTTCACTAGTCACTGAATGATACAGCTTAGCAAAAAAAGAAAACTCAAACACAAGCTGTATGAAATTGGGATTATCCTTCTAAGAAACCATAGTTTTCACTAGTCACTGAATGATACAGCTTAGCAAAAAAAGAAAACTCAAACACAAGCTGTGTGAAATTGGGATTATCCTTCTAAGAAACCACAGTTTACACTAGTCACTGAATGATACAGCTTAGCAAGAAAAGAAAACTCAAATATGACTTTAAAAACTGAAAATAACAGCCTTCGTGAAGATAGAAGAGCCGCAGTTTTAGATAGCCAGCTATATGAAAATCAACAACTTCAAGTATAAAACAACTGAGCACTTTTCAGTAATTTTAAGTAATCATTCATCCTAGAAAGTAAACAACGAAAGCATCTTACAGTGTAGGCAACAGATTTGGGGACTGTTTTCCAGGAAGAAATATCTAAACATGAACACCACTATCATTATGTGCTAATAAAGCAGTAACATTACTGTGCCCCATACACATTCCAAGAATTCTCTAACGCCAGCTAGTGTACAAAACACAACAAATAACCAAGGTAACATAGAATACAAATAAACGTCACGAGTTCTGAACATTTCGAGTTTTTCAATATATTATATATTTCTTAAAATAATGTAAAAACTAAATGTTGTGCGAAGAATCAACTACAAATTAGTTCTAAAAGTATTTCATATTTATGCAATTAAAATATTCAAACCAAAACCGACCCTTAATGAACAGAAATGTGGCTCGAACCAACTCAGGCGTGTTCAGACAATCAATTCGAACATTCTTGGTCTTGTTCAGACAGCGAATCGAGCAGATATGGGTGTGTTTCCAAGTTGCTGAAATCAACTCTTTATTCCACAACATACGTTATAATAAGGTGAAAGATGTCTTTCTACCCTCCATTTTTCGTTTCATCTTTCATTTTTTCAGATTCATAACCGAAAACAATACGACAATTGTCGCTGTTTGAATTATTCCGAGAAGAAAAAAAAAGATGCAAATACACAGAAACTACATATAGAAACGATAAAGATTAACGTGTAAATATATTCATGTGTAGAATCTGACATACGGAGAGGTATAACTAAACATACCAACAGAAAAAGATATTGAGCTCAGAAATTGAATCACATTTCTATAAAGCAGAGTTTCTCAACCTTTTCGATACCAAGGACCGATTCGCCATCTCCCTAAGCTGTCGTGGAGCACTAAAATGGAAGCACAACGACAAACCATTAAGACTAGCACATAAGTATTTTATCAGTCTTTTGTTTGTTTGCGTGAAATCACAAAGACTGACAAGGTGGTTATAGCGGACCGACGTCGGTACTAGGGCCGATGGTTGAGAAACACTGCTCTAAACCAGTGTTTCTCAATCCAAAAGTTTCTGCGCCCTGATAAATAATGATCCACGCGCCCAACGGTTGGGAAACACTGCTTTAAAGGACATGTTTCATTCCAAGGGTATGACTCTGGTAATTTTTACACAAAAGTTCCACTTCTCCTTTTTTCTTAAACATGAAACACTAAAATTTAAAAAAGATATTGCCTTATTTTCTGAAGAAATATAGTCAAATATTCTAAAGCGCTAGAGTTTCTGTGTCTTTTGAAATCTACGTCAGTTTTTTTTAGTTAGTTTTTTTTTGTGATCCTTTGTGTTAATTCCTTCACGTGTTCAACAGATTGAAGCTGGTTTCATGAACTGTGGTATTTTTTAGCTAACTCACTCATACCAGTAAACAAAACAAGCACACATTCCATAGAAAAACCTATGAAACATACTGAAAAATTCTCGCTCCACACCAATCTTATGCAAATTATATAAGTTTGGAAATAACGATTAATTTTAAAACCATATTCCAGCAATTTTTATCTTCAGGTTTCAAAAGATTCTAAGTTGCAACCATATATATCTATACTGATAATTTGCAGACCTCCACCACGGAATATTTTGAAAAAAAAAAACGAAACACACAGTGCAATCATTTGGTCCCCCTGTAAACTGCTTACGATATCCTAAACTCAGACATTTGGCGTCCGATTACATATGGTTAAGAGCTCAGGTACGCCACTGTATGTGGGATGAAGAAGGTCGAAATAGAACCCTATGATGGGCGAAATATACATCTAACCGAACTTACAAAAAATTACAAAAATAGAACTGTGACTTACAAATTATTACAAGATATTAATAAATATTACAAAAGGCCTATGACTTACTGAATATTGCAAAAACAAAACTACAACTTACTGAATTTTCCAAAAACATTAATTTAATTAATATTGCAAAAACAGAAATGATAAGTTACTGAATGTTACAAAACAGAAATATGACTTACTTAATATTACAAAAACAGATTTATGACTTATTGAATGTTTCAATAGCTTAAGTCACGTGGAAGTAATTTACTTGGTCTGATGATCAGAACAGCTTCATCGATCGAACCAGTTAAGATAAAGTTACAAGTGTATACAGTGAATAACTGATTCTACTTGAGATGATGATTAACAAGTAAATTTTTTCGACAGTTTACCGCTCATCCTTGACCTTTCTTTCCAGTCTACTGTGAACAGGGCCAAATTAGCTTTTATTTGTTTACTTTGGTGTGTTTTTTATTACTTTAAGGGCAACGGAATAAATATTAAAATAATGCATTTAAAAAACAATATTTAAAATATAAGAAATATTTTACAGTGTATCATCACAACCGATATAACATTCATCACCCCCTCCACCAGAGATGGCTATCTTGTGGAGATTTCAACAGATATTTTGCATCATCTGTGATGTACAACGAAAATGGTGTTGCTTGAACACCTTGACATA
Organism: Limulus polyphemus; assembly: GCF_000517525.1. Lineage (NCBI taxonomy): Eukaryota > Metazoa > Arthropoda > Merostomata > Xiphosura > Limulidae > Limulus > Limulus polyphemus. The sequence continues at coordinate 177,106 of NW_013665702.1, read as the reverse complement.
AGATATTACATTGTAATCGCTGCCGTGTTTCCGTAAACTACCACATTATTTTTTTATCAAAGTATCTTTATGAAATACGACAAGTAATGCTACCATGGCCAAATGTTGCGAGTTAACTCCACAAAAAAGCAGTTGATGCTTCATTGAGCAAAGAGGAACTTTCGACAAGGCAGATTGCTAGAATAATTAGATCTAACTAGTCAACCGTCAGCTGCTGGATGCAGATATATAGAGAGACCGACTGTGTGGAGCAGCGGAAGGGAAGGGGTACGAAAAAAGCTTCCACAGCAGCTGACGATCGTAACGCAAGAGCCTTTAAGTTCGTCGGCTGTTGTCCACAGATCTCGAAAGAGTATGGCAGGAAATTTCAGTCATTGTCACCAATCTCACACCGTCCTACCTCGCCTGTGTTCAGCCTGTCACCTAGCAAGATGGCCAAGAAAGAAACCCCTCCTCACCAACAAGATGAGGTTCAACTGGACCATGCTGACTGGAGTGAAGCAACTTGGAGCAAAGTAAGAATCAAAGTTCAACCTGAATGGGTCTGGTGGGAAGCACTTTGTACAAAGTCGATGTGGGGAAAAGTTTCATCCAATATGTTTGAATGCAACTGTGAAGTATCCGCAGGATCAGATAATATGGGGAAGCATCTTTGGCCAGGGTGTGAGATGGCTACATTTAATGAAAGGTACTGTCAATGCTGACAAATGCATCGAGATTCTCGAGTCCTGGTTAAAGCCAACAATTCTGAATCAGTTCGATGAAGATGGCCAGTGCAAAATCCAGGATAACTCTGCTCCAAACCACAGGGCTAAAAAAGATGGTAATATTCATGCACTCTATGCAGTAGATGTGAAATTGCACTCTACATGTATTGAAAAGACATCTTAGGCTTCATTTCATTGCTTCAGGTGAAGGACTATCTTCGAAGGGAGAGGATCAAGACACTATGCAGACAACAGTCCAGATCTCAATCCTATCAAAAATTGCTGGAAGGTAATGGATAACAAAGAGCAAGAGAAGAAACTGAGAAGCACCTTGGAAATGTATTCTCAAACATTTTTTTATAACAACATGCTACATATTTTATGATTATATCGTTACCATGCCACAACAATGCTTGGTGAATCATACCATAATAGCGCTAAAGAAATAAACACAACCAATAAAATACTAAAAATGAAGTTAGAAATAAAATTATTTATCCTAGCTTCCAGTCGATATATATATATATATATGCACACACACACAATGCCGTACAAAAGTTTTAGACATATCCAGGAGTTAATAGATTTTCGTTATGAGCATCAATAACTTACTCAAAGACTCAACTAGTGTTTTCTACTATTAATACAACTTTGAATGTAAGTAATGCAAATTAGTTTGGATAAGAAGAAAAAAAGCTTGTCATTTAGCAATCTTTAATTCTCATTGAAAATAATCTTTACAAACCTGTGATCACAACTCAAAGTAAACTATAGATAAGCAGCCATTATGAAGTGTTGTAATAGCTAATCCATCACATTTACCAATCAAATCTAATTAATGATTCATTGTCAAGTGTTCTTCTTCATTAACATCATTTGTTTCTTTCTACATATCCATAAAGCTATAAGGCTACTTTTTGTACGGCAAAATACAGATCTATAAGGATTAACTTAAAACAAAATGGCTAAAATTCCAGTAAAAGGTCGACAGAGAATTGTATTTCTGCATAAAAGGGAAAAAAATTGAGTGAAATAGCTTGCATCACTCGATTTTCAAGGTTTGGTATTCAAACCACAATCAACAAGTACATAGAAACAGCATCTTTAATTGGCAAACCCAAAACTGAAAGCTGCTTAACAAAGATGAACAATACTTGAAGATAATACCTTTAAGAAACAGAAAGAAGACAAGCGTTGAATTGAAAACAGAACTGGCAGAAGGCTTAGTTGTCATCGTTCATCCACCAACATTATGAAGCTCACTTTTAAAATCAGGACTTGAAGGGTGTGCTGCGGTAAGAAAACCTCTGTTTAGAAAGGAGCAGAAGATTATAAAGCTAAAATATGTACAGTAACACAAAAATCGGTCTATGCACCAATGGTCAAAGGTGATTTGAAGAGACGAGTCAAAGTTTCGGTTATCTGGATCTAATCGAAGACAATGCCTTTCTTGAAGCCAACAGTTAGGCATGGATGAAGTTCGAATCAAGTTTGAGGGTGCATATCCTCAAATGGCGTTGTAAAATAGCTGAAAATTAATAGTAAATTGACTGTAGCAAGGCAAAAACATATTTAACCCACCATGCTATCCCCAGTTATGCAAGACTTATTGGTCCAAACTTCATCTTACAGCAAGATAATGAATGATACGAAACACTCAGCTGTAATATTCAAATCATATTTGCAAAAGGAAGAGAAAGCTGAAGTCATTCAATGCATGGAATGACACCCTCAAAGTCCAGATCTCAATATTATTCAAGTTGTATGGGACTATATGGACAAAAAAAATCAAAAAGAATCCCAGCAACTTATACGATCTTTGAAAGGTCTTGGAAGAAGCGTGGAACATCATTCCACAGGAGTTTGTTATAAAGTGTCCCTAGAAGTATTTCAATAGTTTTGAAAGAAAAATGTGGACATATTCGCTATTAGTTTATATTAAGGTGTATTGTGTATAAATTTGGATTAAAAAGTTAGCACACAGGATCACATACAAAAGTTGTAATAATTTTCAAACGAGACCAAAACGCGAGCGCTTTCGAATAGTTCACTCACTATTCTTCACCATGAGAATAAAGGGTTATGTTTAATGAGTGTAGTGAAATATATAGGCACGGATGTCGACGTCACGTAAACCGGATGTTCAATATGAGTTAGGCTGAGAACTAGCCAATCATAACCTAAAGTTGTTCGAATAAACTTGATTATTTGAATAACATTTTCTTTTTCCTAAAGATGTATGATGCTAAATGCTAAGACTTCTCTACAGCAATGTGTGTGTTACATATAATAGCCTAAATTCTGTCCCATTGGATTTAATAAATTCTATGTATAATCACAAGAAAAAACAAAGTAGCTGGGTCACTTTCTACCTGGCTTTCACTCTCTTAACTCTTCCAGAACAATTATTTTGTTGTTCGTTTTTTAGCGCAAAGCTACACAATGGACTATCTGCGCTTTGTTCGCCTCATTCAGCAGAACTTCGGATTCTAGCATTATCTGGAATAACCTCCCTTTATTTTAGTCTGATACAAATTTCTACCTAACAAATCAGGGTTCTCACCCTTATTTAGAAATAATATTTCCAGGACATTTAAGCCATTTTATTGCCTTGCATCACAACTCATATCTACTACTTTTCAGTTTTTCTGATATTGTTTAATCAACCACGTTTTAATTAAGTTAGATTATCAACTGTGTTAAATCAGATAATGCATTCCATAAAGTCACAATTTTCCATAACTTTTCCAGACCTGAAAATTATCTTTTGAAAATTTTCAGGTCTTCCAAGACGCATGGGAACCCTAAATTTCCTGTATTAGTGTATGGCTGCTGATAAAGCTAAATGTAAGTACTTATGTGGTTCAGTGGCCTCTTGAATTGCAGCAATACAGCCAAAAACAACTGCTTCTTCTATTTGTACACCAACGCTATGTTACCCCTAATGCAGCACGCTTCTGCTAATATATAATAATGCCATATAACCGCAATGTAGCAACTTTTTGTTTGTACACCAGCGCCACATTACCCCTAGTGCAGCAAGCTTCTGCTAATATATATTAATGCCATGTCACCCCAATGTAGCAACTTTTTGTTTGTACACCAGCGCCACATTACCCCTAGTGCAGCAAGCTTCTGCTAATATATATTAATGCCATGTCACCCCAATGTAGCAGCTTTTTGTTTGTACACCAGCGCCACATTACCCCTAGAGCAGCAATATTCTGCTTGTACACCAACGCCATGTTACCCCAATGTAGCAGCTTTTTGTTTGTACACCAGCGCCACATTACCTCTAGTGCAGCAATATTCTGCTTGTACACCAACGCCATGTTACCCCAATGCAACAAGCTCCTGTTTGTACACCAATACTGTGTTACCTCCGAAACAAGCTGGTGCCTTGTACAACAATGCCATGATACTTCTAAAACAGCAACCTTCTACTTATATATCAACACCATGTTACCTCCAATGCAGTAAGCTTGCAAATCAACGCCACAACCACACGTTACGCCTAATACAGCGAGATTCTGCTTGTACACCAACATCATGTTACCCCTAATATAGCGAGCTTATGCTTGTAAACCAAAGCCACATTACCTCTAATGCAACGAGCTTCAGATTGTACACCAACGTCACGTTATCCCTCAAGCAGCAAGCAGCGTTCTAGAGACTCCATCACCAGATATTGATTTCCGACAACAGTCAATGCACAAGATGAGCTCATGTCAGAACTAATTTCAATGATTTTCCGTTTTTGTCATGGATATAACCAACGTGCAGCTAGACATATAGTTTTAAATTATCAATAGCAACGATAACGAGTGTGTCATCAGTTGAAAAGCTTTTTATAACATACATGTAATTGCTAACCAAGTAACAGTTATCCCAATAAATTTGAAACATACAAATCATATTTTTCCTACAAAATAGTAGATTGGAACAAAATACACATCAATGTAAGTATTCTTAACATGGATCTGAAATTATCTGCTGTCTAATGGTTAGCGAGCCGGGCTGATTATAAGAAGGTCCAAGGTTCAAGATCGAGATGTTCAGCTGAACACGCTCTGCATTTGTAGTAGTGATGGGAGCGTTATAAAAATGTATCCACGTGTCGTATAAAGGTGCTGTTCAGGTTAAATTACCAAAGGTTATCTCAGCGACATCTTATACACAGTATTATCATACTTATGAATGATGCAAATAAAATCCTTTCATCGAACATAAGATATATTCCTAACACAAACATCTTGTGTTATTCACATTTACTAACTCGGTAGGAACGTAAACCTGAATATCAATGTTTTACTTTCAGAATTAACGAGGTACATAAAACAGACAGGTAGAGGTTTAAGCCACCGACTTCACTACTTGTGAGGTTCACCTGCTACACCACATTGAGCACTTTTAAGTTTTGCCTGTTACAACACAAAGAAGTGACTGAAGCAACTGGGTGAAATCAGTCAATTTCTGTATAGAATACACAGGGGACTCCAGTATTAATTAGTGGGACCAATTTCACAGTTAGTGGTATTTATGTTTACATGTTTTAGTGTTACTCGTGTGTTATTGGGGTCCATGTAACCAACACAGCTAACCATATGATCACAAGCAATTTGGTGCATAAACAGTTCAGAAAAACATGTTTAAAAAGTATATTGTGTTCTCTGTCGATAACTCTAGGGTTAAAATACGCTGACGACAGAATCCTCATTAATTCTGATTTTCTTGTTCAATACAAATCTTGAAGAGGAGAGGCTTTAATGAAAATTATATTAATGATTCATTTTTCACTGTTTTGTTATTTTAATTTAAGCCATTTTTCCTCACTAGTATTTTATCTAATCTTTAGCAGATCGTTGTTTCATTCAATTATACATAATATATACATCATTTTGTATACAATTGTAATTGTTGCTAATTTTCAATCAAACCAAACAAGAACTGCTTCAAATCCACCTTCATCTCGTTAATGCTCTCTCGACAACTTTTTCCAGTTTATTCGCTCTGGCTGTATGATTCATCATTATTCTCTGTTCTGGAGCCACGTGCTTGTAATTAGCTCATCTAACAATAATAGTAATAAATTCTGCTTCAAACATAACTCCAATCGCCATATTTGCTTACTACAGGTTCTAAACTGTATTATAAGAATACATTTTGCCGTGTAACGTAGTGTTTATTGACTTACTTAGTGTTTTAAAGTGTATTGTGAAAATACATTTCACTTTAAGCAGTGTATCTTCCTTACTAAAGTAGTGTTTCTTAACCGGATTAGCCAAACGACCTCCGCATTCAGGCTTTGGTCATTGTAACCCCCTCCCCATTATGTGTACAAGGAGGAAAACTTTATTGATGTTTCTTGACGCAGTTCGTCACAACTTATAATAAAGGTGATAAGTGCACCTCTAAGACACCTTGATGACCAATAAAAATGTTGACTCAGTGCAAACAGTTCGTGACCCCTGAAAACTTGTGACCGACCATTTGAGAAACACTGCACTAAAGGTTTAAATTCGTTATGTGAGAACACTTTTCACTGTATAACGCACCATTTATTACCTTATACAGGTATGAAATCGTAATGTGGGATGGGAATATATTTCACTGTATAACTCAGTATTTATTGGAAAGAAAAGTAAAGGCTAATAAAATAGGATTTTACATCTTACGAATTATGCTTCTTATAAATCTTTAAAATATATACTAATTAATAATGCTTTGGATTGTGTCATTATTATTTTAAACACTTTCTAAACTATTTATGCATTCAACTGATTTAGGATCCATGACTTTGTTAGTTACAGGATCTCTAATAACACACGAGTTATACATAAAATGCAAAATAATAATAAAGTAAAAACTATATCTAGCAATTAACACAACTAATCACTGCTGGGGTTTTCTGTGTATTGTGATGGAAAAAAAAACTTAACATTACTTAATATGGTGCAATATATGGGCCCACGCCGATAGTTAACGATGTGGAAAAACGTCGGTAATATAAGAGTTAAGAATGTCAATTTTGGAATTATAGCTATATTTAAATGAATAAATAGTTTCCACACGCGCACTGACAATGTTGTGTCCTGTAGCCGGTGAATCACTAAGTAATGCCCGCCCTAGTGGCACAGCGGCATGTCCTCGGACTTACAACGCTAGAAACCGGGTTTCGATACCTGTGGCGGGCAGAGCACAGATAGCCCATTGTGTAGCTTTGTGCTTAACTTCAAACAAACAAACAATAAATAATTTGGAACGAGTCTTATAAAATTATTACGACAAGCTTACGAAAATAACACAAGGAAATAATGTTCGTACAGCTGTGTCACTTCGAGAACTTGACCTAATCGTTGACCTTTAGTCCACCCACAACCCGTGACGTTCCTAAGACTTAACATGGACTACAAGTCAAAACAACTTACCGTTAGAAACAGGGATTATCGAAAAATCCCTGAGAATTAGACAACTTCAACGTTCTCGAATTTCGAAAATAACATGTTTGTTGTGAGGTTCTGAAAGTTCTTGTAACAGTTGCACAGAAAATCTCCTAAACGTTTCCTAACAGAACTTTCGAAAGACAAAATCGAACGAACAGGAAGAGGAAAACGTATAATACACATGCTGAAACGCGTAAAAAAAATACGTAATATGTGGATTTATCACGATCGTAAAAGTACTTTATACATATACTGGTGTGTGTACTTATTATGTCAGGGGTTTTCTTTCTACAGGACAGAAGAGGAACCTCTCACCACCAACCCATCTAGAATTTTTTTTCTAATTTTAGTGTTTTATTTCTAGATGATAACTTATGGTGTGAAAAGGCTAAGTACCATTTAAGACATACTTGTCACATAATCTTTGGGAATACAATCACACAACGTTCATTGATATGTTACACCTTCGGTACTCGAATGCCCTGTACCATATCAATCACCAAATAAAATTCTCACCCTCACCAGAAAAAAAAATGAAAGAAACCTCCTGTCATATGAGGCAAAAAAAACAAACAATAATAAACATAATAGTGTACACTAATCGCGAGAAGTAAAAATACATTACACATAAACTGGTGCATAGTTATCGCATGAAGTAAAAACCACGTTACACATAAATTGGTGCATAGTTCTCGCATGAAGTAAACCTACATTACACATAAACTGGTGCATAGTTATCACATGAAGTAAAAATAAGTTAAACATAAATTGGTGCATAATTATCGCATAAAGTAAAAATACATTGCACATAAATTGGTGCATAACTCTCATATAAAGTAAAGATATAATGAACATAAGCTAGTGTTTACTCTTTATTATGAAAATTGGTCTAAGCACGAGCATAACAAGTGACTGCTGGGACCTTTCGCTGTTCAAAACTAATAAAAAAAACCGTTTTTTTATTTTAGTATTACAGTTAGTTAGTGGGCCATTACTAGGTTTTACTTTAGCTGATGCGTTCTTACAGTTATAGCGGTTTTCCATATTTTGCAGAGAAGACGTTGCTTGACTCGACCAAACAAACAAGATGTCTGACAGGTTATCTGCATCGGGTTTCGGTGTATCCTGGATCAGTATTTATAGACTTGTGTATAAGTGTGTTAGGTGCTCGTTGGACATCTTCCTTCACATGTTATTTGTTTTGTACTTTTTTCGTTGCTAATATCCCCTTACTTTGATGCATTACTCAAGATATGTTAATATACCGACGATTGTTTGTAATTTAATATACTTTTTTTCAAGCCATGTCCATTCATGTGGTACTATTAACTTGTACACTTTTACTACGCTTCACTTATGTATGATTGCACATACAGTCAGTCCTGTTCACATTATACAGTCCCATATTGTGCAGGTATACACACACATACATAATCCTATTTTGACATAAATACCCTTTTATAATACAACTATGTCAAAATCAAAGAATCAGTTTACCTAGCACTATGTGGCCTTTTGAGCTTCTTATTAATAATACTTAGGGGAGATAGGCACTTAGGACTAGATTTATCATGTATGATGTAGCTCTCTAAGTTGTTCATCAGTTCGTTTTTTGCCATGTTTTTCTTGTGGTATTGAAGCGAGTTATCCAGGAGTCTGTCAGGCAGGAACGGCATGTTCGAATAGTTGTACAGAAATGTTATATTTGTTGATCATGGAACTCTGTAAGATTTAGTAGGTATGTACTTTTGTGTTTTTTGTATATGTTGTGTGTGTTTTTAATACATTTAGACAAGCTGTACAGGCGTACTTCTTTTATTGGTCTTACGTATGTTTTGTATATTTTCTGGAGAGGCTCCTTGGTTATTTCCCATCATCCTCCTAAAATAGCATGCTCTTTGCCACATTCTTGTTTTAATATTACTTACGTGCTATTACCACGTTAATTTGGAATAGAATACAATTCCTAAGGGTTTTTTTATGTTGCTACGTTGTAGAGAGTCCCATTTAGATAAATTTATGGTTTTATTCTGCTTGTTGTGATCGATCTGGTGAACAGAATTACTTGTGTTTTGTGTGTGTTTGTTTTGATTCTCCATTTTATACATAACTGTTATATTTCATTTAGTAATGGTTGTATTTATAGGTTGCTGTTATTGAACTTTGGACACTCTTTCAGACAGCAAGTCATCTGCGAACTGTAAGCAGAAGGTGAAATGTGGATATTTTAGAGACATGGTGCTTACATACATGGTACACAACATAGGGCTAACTACCCCTCCTTGTGGGTCACCTATGTCAGGAGTGAAATTCTGCGAGTAGGTTTATTCAACACTTAACTGATGCTCCCATCTTCCAGGAAGTTAAACAACCAGCAAATTATTTATTTCGGAATTCCCATTTTGAACACTTGGAATTTAAG
>NW_013665702.1:145498-166534 GCF_000517525.1 Limulus polyphemus | reverse complement strand
ACTTAACTGATGCTCCATCTTCCAGGAAGTTAAACAACCAGCAAATTATTTATTTCGGAATTCCCATTTTGAACACTTGGAATTTAAGGTCGTTTTGACATATCTTATTGATTGTTTGTTTGTTTTGAATTTCGCGCAAAGCTACACGAGGGCTATCTGCGCTAGCCATCCCTAATTTAGCAGTTTAAGACTAGAGGGAAGGCAGCTAGTCATCACCACCCACCGCCAACTCTTGGGCCTCTTTTACCAACGAATAGTGGGATTGACCATCACATTATAACGCCCCCACGGCTGAAAGGGCAAGCATGCTTGGTGGGACGGGGATTCGAACCCGCGACTTTCAGATTGCGAGTCGAGTGCCCTAACCACCTGGTCATGCCGGGCCTATATCTTATTGAATGCTTTCTCGACATTAAGAAAACATGAAACAGTGCAATGTTTCTTACTGAAACTATTGATTATCTCTTCTAAAAGTCTGATTAGGTGATCCGTTGTTTGTATGGGTTTATAAAATCCATTTTGAACTTCGGATAATTTTTTAGGTAGTTTCGAGATATTTCAGTAGTCTGTTATTTATAAAAAAAAATGTTTCTTATAATTTTCCTAACCAGCTGGTTAAGCTGATGGGTTTATAGTTTTCATGGTTATTCGCTGGTTTACCATCCTTCGGGGAAAAAGATCAGCGGCTTGTCCCGACGCTTTACTTTTCATTAGCTTTATGTTGCTTTGTACTTCTGCAACTATGATGTATTTAATTAACTGTTGTGTTATATTATCATATTCGTCTTGCTTACTTATTTTGCTATATGAGATGCTTGTGGTGAAGTAGGTGTGTACAAGTGTTGATTTATATTTACATAGTTTTTAATGATATTCAGAAAATGATTATTCATTAGATTCATTATGTGTTTTTCATGTTTTTCGAAGTTATTTTCTGACAGCATGTGTTTTCTGTTTATTGCTGTATGCCAGTTTGCTGGTGTGTTTTAGTGTTGGATAGGTGTGAGTATTTGTTTTGTTTCTTTTAGTGAGCCTTGTTAAATGTGTCCGGAAATTTTAGGGTTGGTTTTTGCGTTTAGTTGTGTACAGTAATTGTCCAAATTTTGTGATTTTAATATATTTATTTCATTTCTTATTTGATTTCTGAGCATATTTATTATCGTTTTAATTTTTTGATTTACTGTTGGCTGGTCTTGGATCTCAGCTCAGAAAGGCCGGGGTTACAGGCCCCAGAAAGCAAGAGTGGTGTACCTGCTCTCTGGTGCATTCTAGCCCATTTAGGGTTACTATATCTTCACAGTATTTTATGTTATTATAATTAGTAAACATTGGACTTTTCTTACTTTAACTCATGTTCCAAGGACCAAAATTACAGACCACTAAACATATAAACTGGTCATTTCATGAAATATTTTGACAGGTACAACATACAAGTATTTGCACTTGCAATGGTTTGGCCAGTTATGCACAACTTGGTCATTTCTTGAAATACTGTGGCAATACTTGTACAAATCAGTTTCCACAAAGGCAAATTACCGAATCAATCATTTACAAACTGAGTATTTTAAAATGCATATTTCTGGGGAAAAAATGTAGGAAAACTTAAGAGGTGTTGATTGATTAATCGTGTCTGAAATTCCCCGGTATTTGTGACATTTGATATGTTTGTAATATGTTTTTATTTGTAACAAATAGTCCTTAATTACTGAAAACAATTTCGAGAATGTTATTGCATGCCTTTCTCCCCCCTCCAACGTCCATTATTTGACGTCTATCTCCGTTCAATTTAGGCTTTATCTAAATGGTTTCACATATAAAAATAACACCGATGAAATAAAAATGTCTATTACATGTAATTATAAACAAATGAGCAAAAAACGTAAAACATTAAGGCGGATGGCGAAAGATTTAAAGCCCACTCTATGTTGATCCTTTTCGATCGTCCGCCATTACACCTTAAGTTGTTCGGATATCTTCCGCTGCAAAAGACGTTCTACGATAGGTCGACTGTCTGTCAATCAGATAAAAAGAGCCTCAAATATCGATTTTGATTTAGTGTAATATCAAAGCTTGTTAAAGAAACAATGCTCGTTAGGCTTAACAATTTATTATATTTTAATAACACAAACAACTCCATATAATTATTGGACTTTCTTAATTTAATGTTTATGTTACAAAAAACGAAACAATAAAAATCTGACTCACGTTGTACAGGTCCCAACTGTTCAGATATACGCTACGTAATAAACGAAAATTTTAACTTTGAAAAGACACTTACTGAACGAGAGTAACTTCACATTTGTAGGAACAAAAATTTAAGGATTTCCAAGTTTTAATGTCGTATTAGTAGAAAAAGAACAATATGGTAATAAAGTGTTGTGTGTACATAAAAAATGGTTTAAATTCTGTAGACTTTCGAGACTGTTTTAATAACATTTACGACTAAAGTTAAAAAAAGGACCAAAGATTTTCCCACCACATTACATTAAAAACATCCTGTTTTCTTAAAACTGGTATAATGCACTCCTCCAGATGCTTTACTTCGAGACAGGTTATGAGAAAAACAGTTTCTACAAGCAATTAGTAACATACGAATAACAAAAGGGCCATTTGGACTTTTAAGTTGTCCTTGTACACCTACCTACCCTGGAGAAAGTGACAAATTTAATCCCGCCCTCTATTTTTAACGAAATTGACTATTATCCTCTTAAACTCCCGTACAGCGATGGCCTCCACTACTACGAACGATAACTCATTTCATAAGCCAATCACCGTTTTAGAAAAATAAAACGGTCTTAACTGAAGCCTAGCTTAATTATACTTTCCAAATCTTAAACTTAGGTTCTCTCTTTAGGGTTATTTTCAAAATACAGAACTAATAAATCGAATGTCTGTAATCTTATCGATCCCCCAGATAATCTTGTGAACTTCAATAAGATCACTTCTTACCCTTCTTTCTCAAGATAAAAGGAGAGAGAGAGAGAGACCTTAACAAATCTATATAAGTTAACCCTTTTCTCTGCGAAATCATCCTAGTAGTAGTAGCTCTCTTCTGAACTCTTTTTCACAAAAATCAATATTCTTTCTTATATAGAAACCAAAACTGTAAACAGTATTCCAAGTGAGGCCTAGCTAATGATTGATATAGAAATATAATTACCTCTTTTGACTTATAATCTATGTCTATAAATATACCCTAAAATTCTTTTAGCTTTACTATTAACAACAAAGCACTGTAAATAATAAAGGGTAGAGTCAGGGTAACAGTCGTAAGTATCTTTAATAGTTGAACGTTTCGAAACTATACAAATTCCATCATCAGCAAATCTATGAGAATGATCAGTAAGAAACTCTTTTAATACAGTGAACTTGCATTAAAATATAATAAACTGGTGTTAGGAAATTAAAATATTAAAAATACCATTTGAATAAAACACGGGCAAAATAGCTGCTAGTTCTGTTAAGGTTTTGGTTTTCATTCCTAATATGTAAACTGTATTATACAGACGTTCGTAATCAGTACAATCGTAAGTTAGGATTTCAAAGTTTTCTAAAGAGGTGATAAGAGGCTTTGCTACGTGCTTAAAAGATTTGGGGCCATAGGAGCAGGAAGTTTCGACGTTTCAGTATGATATCGGTCATGGTTTTCTATCTAATTTTTCGAGAAACCAACTGGAGATTCGGGACAAGAGCTCCGCATGTCAGTGCTTAGCGACGCCTCTGGGGTTATAACATTTCTCTGTGAGAATGTATAGAAGAGTTAGGCATTTGAAGTTTAAGACCAATCGTGTATAATTCCGGAACGTTCAACTATTAAAGATGTTTACAATTGTTGCTAGAGCACTGCTTCGATGGTATGTGTGACATAAGCAGCGCTATGCACTGCTTTAACGGCTTGACTGACTTATCCATCACTATGCCAATATCCTTTTCTCCAAACACGCTATTGAATTGACTCCTCTCAATATTATACGTTAACAAAAATTATGATAACCCCGTATTACCTTGCAATTACTATAACTAAAGATCATTTGCTAAATATTTGTTCAACTTACCTTGATATCCAAGTTATTCTGTTATACCTCAACACCCTCAATACAGCTAGAAACACCCACGACATGAATTTCGTGAGTAAACTTTACTAATTATGTCCCTGTCAGTATCAACAGGGGTCTAGTTTGACTGAATTTCATTAATAACAACCTTTTCCCTTTTCCTATCCAACCACCCAACAAATCCAATTAACTACAATCTCACCAACTCTTCCCAAGTACAAGTAATTATATAACAAAGTTAGATTGATAACTTTCTATTCGCGTTAAAACTGTGAAAATAATAACGAGTAAAACAAAGCTATCAATGGGTTATCTGCACTGCGTCCGCCACGAGGATCGAGCCCATAATGTTAGCGTCCGTCATAAATACCTGAAGCTTACCGCTGAGCTACTGTGAGCCGAGAGAAAATATTCACTCAACTATAATAACCTCAGTAGGAAGCCTCATTCGAAAAGTAAAGTTTGAATGAAAGTAAATTGCACACCACATGAATATATCTATATAAATATAATAGTTCTGTCTGTTGTGTGTTCATGTAACTACTTCGCAGGGTGTAGATGGATCTTCACCAAAATTAGTATGGAGGTTCATTAGGTCCATGCAGGGGTACATATAAATTTTCAGTTTTGCATTTTGCGTTTGTTTGTTTTTACCACTACTCCAGTTCCTGTGGATGGACGTTCACCAAATTTCGTATGGAGGTTCATTGGGTTTATGGGGAGATACCTGCAAATTTTCAGTTTTGCGGTTTTTATGGACGTTTTCGCGTTTTTTACAATTACATATAAGGGAAGCAATTTTACATGTACTAAGACAACCTTTCATTAATCATGAATTTACACGACTTTCGTCAAGAAGACGGGTACTCCAGCTAGTATATATAATAATAATAATAAAATAATTAAAATGTCGTTCGTGTCCGTATAATGGTGACAAGTGTAAATAGAAAGGCACTCACAGAGTGCAACACCCACCCCGCAATGATTACGACTTTTTCAATTACCAACCTAAAACATACGCAAAACAATTCTTCACTTTCAGAGGTGCAAGTCCAATTGCCGAGATCCTCTTTGTATCTCAGTTTTGACCATTTTTGAAAATTACTAACAGTGTGACCTTAACCTGCGAGTTATATTCAACAACATTTAATAAAACAGTCCTTGGGGAACATTTAACTTTGTACGAAATATGATCAAATCAGATGAAAACTTTTTGAGTTGTACTGTTCGCACATACACGGGAGTTAAAATATATTATCCCCGCTGCTGTAAAAATGGTTGCAGTTCACGATAATATAAAGTAACGTAAGTGAAAGAAAACTAACTATTTTTCAGCCATGAAAAGTGAAATCATATGTAAACTACTCGATTTCGTTAAAAAAAAAAAAGCCATAGAATATGATTACTTTTTTTCGTGACGTAAACACAATTATATTGATACTTTAAATATGACATGTCACATAATACAAAACATATACACCACGAAGAATGGCAAAGGAACCACAAGGCCAGACAGAAACGAAGCACTTTTTTATTTACAGGGCGCAATATTCGTTAAAAGATAAATCGTGTTTGTTCTGGTTGTTGTTTACTTCTGTTGACCTTTTACTGTAATTATTCATTTTTATCACGAAACTCGGGGTGATACTTTTATCACGAGACAGAACCAGGCCCGCTTACTGTCACCGAAAGTAAAACCAGCAAGAATTACGTGGCATATCT
Organism: Limulus polyphemus; assembly: GCF_000517525.1. Taxonomy (NCBI): domain Eukaryota; kingdom Metazoa; phylum Arthropoda; class Merostomata; order Xiphosura; family Limulidae; genus Limulus; species Limulus polyphemus. Next base: position 160,757 of record NW_013665702.1, on the reverse strand, counting down.
TACATAAACTGATCACGTTACTTGTCTCACAGTCTGAACAATCTCTTCAAATACAAAATATTGCCTTTCGCACCCGACTACTGAATTCTCGACACGTTTGTTGAATACAAGTCATTAACCATGGTAACTGAAGCGGAACAAATAATTCAGTTAATACTCCGTGAACAGTAACAAACCAGATACACACGTTGCCAGTAAAGCATAGTCTGAACAGTGACAAACCAGATACACACGTTGCCAGTAAAGCATAGTCTGAACAGTGACAAACCAGATACACAAATTATCAATTTCTCCCTCTCGTTGTGTTTCATAAAACGTTTTTGTTGTTTTTTAGTCCAAAATTTTCGTGGAATGATATCATGTTTGGCTGTTATTACTTCCCAAAGAGAGACAAAAACAGATAACAATGTTCAAAGTCTATTTACAAAGTATAGCACACTAACATTTCGATAAGAAAATTATGTTGTAAACTAAGACTAATAAGTTAAGCCAGTAATTTACATAAACGTGCATCTGCTAGTAGATGACAGAGTGACTGAAGCATACTGTCACAAAACACAAACATCTTGTCATCTAACTCCTAACCTAATGATTGTTTTAGACTGAAAGCTAGATGGTGTTATATGTTTATGATTGCCTTGGAGTTTTATTACGTATTTTTTTATCACATTCCTAATATCTAGTTGTCTTCACGTTGTGAAAATTGGGCAAAAAGGGGTGGGCTGGTGGTTTCTAGCTTGGTACCACCATACTTCAATCAAATAATTTTAATATTTTAAAGGTTTTAACAGGAGTCATTCACCTCTTTCTAGACGACGTATCGAATTTCTAGCGCTACAGCAGATCGAAACGTTCCTCAGTTCTAAAGGGGGAATACAAATTCGTTCAGATGTTTTCAGACGGTTTACAATCCTACAACAGAACATATTTTTAAACAATTCCGTCCGATTTGTTCTGTTTCGACGTATGCCTTCGTACCGTAACTACATAATGAATAAAAATATTTACAAGTAACTGCGTAGTCGTGGTAACAAGCAGTTCCGAAACAATGGCAATAGGGTACGGTCTTAACGATTTATTTTATCAGCTTTCTGTAGAAAATAAATACTGCTCTTATCCGCTACAAAAAAAACCTAACAACCCACGCTCATTAATTGTATATTGTATACCTGTTTCCAATCCCGCAAAAGTAGTAACGTTAGCAGTTTCCACGTCAGCGTAGATTTATTCCGGGAATACCATATTCTAATTTTAATATCAACAGATGACCACGCCAGAGTTCCCCTGAGAACTAAGCATACTCCTCGTGACATTTTATTTCTTAATCACGTGGCATGGAAGCAGCACGTAACTAAAGGATCGAGATTTGTGAAAATCTTATACTGGAAAAAAAAAAATGTTTTGTTTCAATTCAGATTCCTAAAGGAAAATAAATACGTCGTTATTTTTTGGTTTGTTTGTTTGTTTGTTTTTGTTTTGTAGGAGCCAACAAAAATAACTTATTAACGCTCGACACATAACTACAAAATTGGAATAAACAGAAATTGTTGCCACTGATTTTCATATACCATCATATCTGGACACTTTTGGCTAAATATAATTTTGGGCAAAAAAAAAACTTAAATATTTTTCTTCAACAACAGTACATCACAGTATACAGAGAAATGGTAAACTGAACGGTGATGAAGGCTTTACCTCTATTCTACTTGCATCATTTATTTAAACAAAACAAACAAACAACATTTACGAAATCAGATCCAAACGTAGTCACAGATGTTACATTAAAAAGTGATACGTCTTCACATACACTTTTCTTTTCTACAGACAGCTGCTAATGTTACTCATTTACGTCTGTCATGAACTGTGTGTATGTGTGTGTGTGTTCCCAGTTCATTTTGTTAAATTAGGTCTAATCTTGTTGGTAATGGTTCGCAGGGAGACATCTCTTTCCTTGTTATCCCACACTCACTAGTTCTCTCCCACCGGACGACCCAACCTTTCCTACCACCCCCCACTACACTAAAAACATAAAATAAACCAGACGTAACATAGCACATCCCCTAGTCCACGGGGGTCCCAAAAAGAATGAGTTAAAATCAGACTTGTTACATGAATGTTACGTGCTCGTGTGAATTTATCATCAACATCTCTCTGAACGAATGCAAGCTACCACTTCAAACCAGAACAAAAAAAAAAACGAATAAATTAATGAAGCCAGTTCTATCAAAATAATAATAATAATCCTGCTGAAAACATTGCTTTCCAATGTAGATGTTTCTTTACTTCTTCTCTAATTGTATTTTACTCAATTTCTTGCTAACATTTCAGGAAGAAAATATTTGTTTGATCTCGACACATTCTCCAGCTGCAATAAAATCAAATTATCTTTATTTACTATTACTAGTGCTCATAAACTAAGACATTTATTTAAATAATAAGCAATCATTATGAATGGCGTACTTACAGTAATATAATTTTATTTACTTGCTTGCATATTATTATCCAAATCTGTAAACAAAAGTAAACTTCATTAACATTAAAAAGGAGTTTACCTCTATACAGACATGGAATTCGGAGCTGTTATGAACTAAACAAAATAGTACATGCAAATATACCTGCACCAAAATATACATTACTATTAACAGTTAATAGAAGTCAAATATTTTCACGTTTCTGTTTCTATCTCACCTTCTAAATCGGAATCACATCCATCCGAGGAAACTTTAGAAGAAAACATTGATGATTCTGAACACGAATCAGACTGAGAACATGCACCCCCGTCCTCCATAAGAGCTGACCAGAGGGCAGGGGGGAGGTTAGCCCAAAGAGGTGGTACGTGACGAGATGTAGGGGGTTTGGTCATTTGCCAAGACATATTGTATAAATGAAATCACCTATTATTTTGTCAACAACGTTTTAATATAAAAGTGTGAAGAAGTAAAAGGCATCCAGATTTTCTTCGGCATACAAGAAAACAAGGAGAGTGTTATTCATTGTTACTCATTATCAGCATGTTCAATAACTAGACACCTGTTGTCTGTTGTTTTTTTTATTATTATTAAAGTGTCTTCTCAACACATGAAGTCTTCCATTAAGTCAATTATTTGGTCTTCAAACTCCTGGTAGATAACACATCTTTCTGTTTTCAATACTAACTGATACATACAATTGCTTCTCAAATAAGCAGTATCTCCTTGTACCAGGAATTTTCTGTGTCATCACTACAATATAACATCAGTAAACCACGTGGTCTTCATATCCGGTCTTAACAGAAAGTTTATAAAAACGAATGTTTGTTCACAGCCTTTGATCCAGATAACCCATAACCCTTACGATATGCATACCCTTTACTTACGAAGAACTTCTGTTTATTAATATGCCAACCGCTTATGCAACAAAGACCAAGAACTGATGCGAACTGACAAAAATCCATAACCTTCCATGTTGCTGCATCCAACATGATAGTAGCCAACTCATCTATACTAAACGGGCTGGTCCAAGACAGCTGAACCATATTCAGGGTTCAACCATTCTGAAAGAGGGAGATTTAGAAGTACGTGCTAGTTACAAAATCGATCGTCCTAGCGGGTACTTGCAATATGTCTTAGAAGCAACAAAACTTGATATGCATCCTATACACTTCTTACAGTTGATATATATGTTATCGGACGTCTTGAATTAAAAGCACAAAATGCCCAGACTTTAAATTCTCTAACTGTCGTAGAAACGTAAGATACGAAGTTTCAGCTTGCTTGTTAGAGGGCAGCACTTACTTAAACCCGTGACTCATGCAATTGACAACATCAACACCGAAAAAAAAACGATATAAAATTAACACATTATAAAATTTTCAATGAAAATGCACAAACCTTGAGATACAATTTTCTTTAACATATAACAAAATTGGCATAATTATTACAAAATCAGAAAAACTAACTTATAACAACTAAACCAAACATTTTCACGAAAATAAGAAATTACGTTCGTAACGTGTTGAACTCTTTTAATTCCGTGTTCATATATACATTGTGTTTTATTATTCATAAAACTGATGCCTATGTTCATGGCTTTATAATACACATACTAACAAAAATAACTGGGTACTGTATAAATTGTGAGGAGGGGAATGCTTGCAACAGTTTCTTCCTCCCTTACACCATGTCGTCTATTTTCTCTTTAAGTCTTATGGAATTAGACGTCCGTATATATATATATATATATATATATATAAATTTTCTGAACATATTAAATATGTATGTTGAGATGACAACGGCTCAGAGAATTCAAAACTAGCCACGTGCTTATGCGTGGTTTTTGCTTCTAACTCATATTTGTCTAAAATACTTAGGTCCTTAACTGGATCACCGCCACGAATTCTCATGAACTTGGGTGTATACTATTCTTTCGCAAACAAAACTTGAACTGAAGAGAACAAGCGAAAGTTTCGAAGTTTCCATCCATATAAACTTTATGTTTTTCTGTAATAATAGATCTAAACTTTATTTTAGACCCTGGTGTTTCTTACACGCTTCTCAAAAGTATATTCCATAATTTGTTGAGCTTATCACTCTGTACTAAACTGATAAAACCTGAATATTTCAATCTCGCAACATTCTTCTTATCAACCCACACTACACACTGATAAAACCTAAATGTTTCAATCTCGCAACATTCTTCTTATCAAACCACACTACACACTGATAAAACCTAAATGTTTCAATCTTGCAACATTCTTCTTATCAAACCACACTACACACTGATAAAACCTAAATGTTTCAATCTCGCAACATTCTTCTTATCAAACCACACTACACACTGATAAAACCTAAATGTTTCAATCTCGCAACATTCTTCTTTTCAAACCACACTACACACTGTTAAAACCTAAATGTTTCAATCTCGCAACATTCTTCTTTTCAAACCACACTACACACTGATAAAACCTAAATATTTTAATCTCGCAACATTCTTCTTTTCAAACCACACTACACACTAATAAAACCTAAATGTTTCTATCTCCCAATATTCTCCTTATAATTCCACACTAAACACAGATAAAACCTCAACGTTTCTGTCTCCCCAGATCACCTTACCATTCCACATTTAACACTGATAAAGCATCAGTGTTTCAATGTCCCAATATTTTCCTGATTCACACTCACGAAACGTTGCAACATAAAGTCACCGTTTCGATTAATACTAACTAACCAATCGTTGTTTCGTATGAGCAAACTGAGATATTCCAACATATGCAGATTCTTCCAAGTTTGGTAATGCATTAACACTATATTTCCAGAGGCTCAAATATAGATATATGTCATATTCAAGTAAACGAATTATATAAACATTTGGTGACGTTATTTTTTGTAGGTGGAAACTGTTGTGACTAAATGGTTGACGTGATACGTTATTGACAAAAGCACAGCTGGAAAAACAGTTTATGTGTACTTAACTTAAATTGTTTATTTCATCATGTTTGTTTGTTTGTTTTTGAATTTCAAGGGCTATCTGCACTAACCATTCCTAATTTAGCAGTGTAATACTAGAGGGAAGGCAGCTAGTCATCACCACCCACCGCCAACTCTTTTACCAACGAATAGTGGGATTGACCGTCACATTATAACGCCCCCACAGCTGAAAGGGCGAGCATATTTGGTGGGACGGGGATTCGAACTCGCGACCCGCAGATTGCGAGTCGAGCGCCGTAACCACCTGGCCATGCCGGGCCTTATTTCATCATTCATTCAACAACCAACCAACCAAATAGAACTCGTTAAGTTCTGGGAAGGGCTATAAATGATGTCATCCACAATCAATGCTTCTCCGGATACGATGATGACGAACTATACACACACATATATCAGTCAGCTAACTTCCTGTTCAAACTTCTTTTCTTTGTATGTAGAAAAATAGGAAAAAAAATCCTCAAAACTTTACACTCAATGTATAGGAAACAAAATGTAAAACGTACGACAGTGCCATATCTGCGTCGTTAAATACAACTTTGTTTAGAATTCAATGTTACGTCAGTCATTTACCATTCCTCCAATCGTTTTCGATAACGACGGTGATGTCAACATTTATTTATAAATCTAATTTCACCGTTGTTTTTGTTTGGTTACTACATGAAACACCTTATGTAGAGATGCAGTGAAACGACAAATAAATAAAAGCAAACGTGTATTTCGATAATATACTATGGTTAAATACTGAAATAACACTACACTTCCCATCTAAACAAGAAGAATGTTATATCAAATAAAGGCAACGCTGGTTTCTAGCTAGTGTGCTTAATCAAGTCGCGTTTCAACGATGATTAAACTGAATGACAAATAATTAATTTCATTACTGGTCGTCTGAAAGTTGCAACACGAAAAGGGAAAAATATGTTAGTCTCTTAAGTAAGTGATGTTGTATTCCACTTTTCTTTGAAGTTAGTTCCATCAATATTGTTGGTTACAACGCTTAAATCTTCTTTTTTTAATAATACAATTAGTTTTTACACTTACAAAGGTAATTCTCCAGCACATCTTAGTATCTGTATTTACAACTATACCCTAAATCTCATAAGCTGGCTGAATCTCGGGAGATATTACTGGGATTACGACCGAAATCATCGATAATAGCATCATTACCAACATGATAAATCAATACATTCTAATCATAATCAATTTTTAGTTTTTTTATGTAGAAATTTATGCTATTATTTTCTTCCAGTCAGTTTGTTCTACAAATGAGTTTCATTAACTTAGAAGTTAGTTTTTTAGTTCTGATCTATACCATTTGCTTACTTTCAATAACTTATTGATAAATACGTAAATGTGTTGGTTCTGGGTAAAAAATAAGCGATGTTGAAATATGACAAACCAAAAGAAAATAATACAAAGCAAAATTATTCTGTTCCAAAGTTCTCAGGAAAGGGGTACTTTTATGGGTCAAATTCGGGTGTAAAAAGCCGTATAAAAATAGGTGGTAAATCATCATCTTTAATTGACATATTCATACATGCACTATATTATTTAACACTAATAAGTGTCTTGCTGTCCAAAAAGTTTAAATATGTAAAAATGGAGGATTTAAAATACTTAATAAATCCCTAAACTGTGGTGCACAATATCCAAAAAGTCCTAAAATTAGGAGTAGAAAATAAGTAACTCCGTACATAAGGAGTCATTTTTAACCCATTGACTGCTAATTCGCAGTTGAATGCGAGTGTGCCGTATACGGTGTACGGCTTGCAAAAAGTCCGTTTAGAGCAATCTCAATCAATAGGTTAAACAAGCATCTGTACGCCAAAAATATGAATCGAGTTTCTTTGTATTTACAGTTCATTCGTTTGAATTACCAACAAATACAAATATAATTAAATAGGCTCACCAAATAGAATTAATAGACTCAACCTCTTCATATATTTAATGGTCTCTCTAGTTTAATGTAAAAAAACAAGCTGAAATCTCCAGATGTTACCTTCATACGTATAACCACAGACAATGTTCAATACATCTTTTGTTACCAAGCCTTACCACTGAGCATATATCAAAAGAACTCCAAAAACAACCAAGTATTTTACTGGTTTTTCACAGGTTGGATTTTTCCTTCCCATTTTTTACGAAGCTGGCACAGAAATGTAAGAATATTCACCACACATCAGAACACACCCACCTTATGTTGTCGTGCAAAAGAGAATACAATAAGTATGTTACGCCATGCCAGGGTTTTGACAGCTACTATGACTACAAGCAAATTTCAAATAGCTCTATTCAGAGGAATAATAGATCTACAAGGGGTAAGGTTTTGATGTTTACTGCTGCCTTGTTCACACCCCATTTAAACTTGTAAATTTAATAAGCATATATAACACGTCAGTCCTCGTTACTTAAACTTAGTCAAGTGTAATTCTGGTTTTGAGACGTTATCACTTGGTTAGTTACAAAACTATATAATTGTTACAGTGTAATCCTGGTTGTGTTGATTGAGATGTTATCATTTGGTTACCTACACAACTGTAAAATGTTTACAGTTTAATTTATGTTGTATTGCCACAAGCAACTCATTATCTAAATTATATTATCTGAAGCAACTCATTACTTAGATGTTATTATCACAAATAACACATTGCCAAGATGTTATTGCTACAAATAACTCATAACCTAAAATACACTACCACAGGGAATTCATACATAGATGGTATTATCATATACAACTCATTACCTAGATGATATTATTATAAACATCTCATTACTCAGATGACATGATCACAATTTACTCATTACTTACATGATATTACACAAGCAACTCTCATCTAGATGGCATTATCACACAGATGACATTACCACAGGCAATGTATTACCCAAATGGTGTTACCACAACTTACTCATTACCCAGATGGTATTGGCACAAACAACTCATTACCTAGATGATATTACCACAAGCATTGATTGTCTAGATGATATAATCATACCAACACATTACCTATATGGCGTTACCACAAACATTTCGTTATCTATATGATATTACTAAAAGCAAATGAGTATCTAGATGTTTTAACCACAATAACTCGTCATCTATATGGTATTACCACAGGCGACTCATTACGTAGATGGCACTATCACATGCAACTCATTATCTATATGATATTACCATCACTGATAACCACCTTATAGTTCCATGTACACATGATGGATGTAAAACACTTCCACCCACTAGTCACACACACAACACACACACACACACACACACACATATATATATATATATATATATTACATACACTACATTAGTGAGGGACAGATGGATGAATGTACGATTTTTCTTAATCACATTATTAAAATTTGCCGCTTACTTAATTTTACACTGAAGAAATAAAAATCTACACAGGGTTATTGAGCACTTGATTTGATATATTCAAGAATATCGGTTTTCCAATAATTTGCCGATTTTTAACCTAACTCACATACTGACCATCCATCGTTATAGCAAATTAAAAGTAATAATTAAAACTAGTTTTTCAGTTTCTACTTTACACCAGTTGCTTCACTATTTATCATTAAGGAAAAGTATTTATGGTGCAACTGTTTAAGAACGATATTTTGACATTTGGTTGTTTGTCTCAATGCCATCTAGGCAGACTAGATTATTCATGTCGGAGAAACAGAGAACTAAAAATAACCGCGTTGGTGTATTTAAATAAAAGCTAACTGAAAATGAAAAAGCAAAGCTTCAATAGAAAAATGCAAATCCTTTGACTACAGAACCTCGCTGAACACGGGTGGAGCCTGATATTAACGAAACACTTCTACAGAAGAATGTGATCGAAAACTTTCACTCTGCACAAACACATGAACCTCAATCGAATTTCAAGTTTCTGTATCAGTTACCAAAGACACTAGGCTCGAATCAAGGGATGATTATTTCATCTCCAGATTTAAAACCTTGGGCTCAATTTGTTGAGACCGGGCCTTTAAAATTCCACAGTGTTTCACGTGGTTATTTATTGCTTTATTTCCCAGCAAACGCACTAATTGGGTCAACGCTGTTACTAAACTACCTCTGGACAAAACATAAACACGGATTTTTTTTTTATCATGTACGCTGTCACTGTGTTGATGACAAACCTTATTAACGAAACACATTATACACGTTAAGTCGTGTATAATAAACTGCGAAAAGCGGTGTTTTGAAACAGTACATGATAGTTAGGTGTACTGGTAGTCACCATCATTTACCACAGGGAGCACTGCGAGCGTATTTGCTTTTGGAGCTCGACTTTTAGCACATTTTATGTATTAAATTTCTAATCGTGATAAGTAATACGTGCAAAGTTGGTGACCTTAATGAAGTAGTCGGAATAACAAACAAGCGGTGCCGAAAGTCCTATTAACACGAATATCAAATCTGGACATGAGAAACACCTTACGCCCTTCAAACGTCCCAGAAGGCCTCCAAATTTTAGTTCGGAACCTAACATTTTTGAAATTAAGATGTAACGAGGCAGTTCAGCTATCGTCATCTTTACACGTTGACAGTGGCCTGATAATAAACAAATCTGTCACAACTTTCATATGTTGTCAGTGGACAGAATGAAAACCTGATCTTCCAGAACTTTTATACCTTGTCACTTGACAGAAGGAATCCTGAACTGTAATAATATTTGTGTTTTCAGTGGACATAGGTGAACCTGACCTACAACAGTTTTCACATGTTGTCATTGGACAGAAGGAAACCTGACCTGCTATCACCTTTAAACGGTGTCAGTGGATATAAATAACCCTTTCCCCGAGAGTCTTTTGAATCAAAAGAGGCATATTCACAAATTCCGCAGGTAAATATTGTGTCCTGAAGTGTAATGTAGCTATCAGGTGTAAAGTTCATAATTTTGATATTTTTTTCACTTAAAAACAACAAAGCATTAAAAAATGCCAAGGTCAACACATATCGCATTACATGACCAAACCCTTATCAGGTGGATAAAGAAAGAGTGATTGTAAGCAGGCTAAAGGAATTCACTGAACATACATACAGATGTGCATCAAAGTAAATGACTATTTACAAATTAAAATGGCACTTGATTTTTCAAAGACAAGACTACATTGCTTGCAACACAATGCCCCAGGAATTTGTAATTCAACGTCGTTTTTGTCGTTTTCATATTATCGCATTGAATGTCTCTATAAATTAATGGTTGTGACATTAACTTTTACCAGTCTTTTGACTAAGAATAACTTTCATTCTTACCGGCTATACTAATATTAATCTATATGCCACAATTCATGACCACAATTATTATTTGCTGTGCAGTATTATGTGGAATATTTTTAGTGTCTATGTGCAATATAGACCTAAAATATTTCCATAGAATATTTTTGAGAAAAATCTATGTGAAAAATTGTGTAACATAAACCTAACTAGTTATAAAATTAGATATAGAAGAAAAACAAATTCATGCAGACTGTGGTAATTTCAAGTAAGACAAATTTCTCTAAAGAGTACATCATATAGGTCCATTATATAATGAGAGGGTCAGCAAGATATATTATGAAGTAATTATGAGTTCTGCTGAAACTTAGTGAATCTATGTAAGAAATAAACAAACTTGAAAAAAGTGTGTGATATACAATGAAACTCTTTATTCAAACACAACAGTGCATGTGTGTTACCTTGAATGATGGAAAGTCACCTTTACTGAAGAGGTAGATTGATCAGACTAGTATTAATCCCTTAAGATTTAATACAGGCTGACAGACTCATTTGATAGCTTATTCCAGACTGACTAAACCTCTTGTTTCTTAGTTAAATCTGTTACGACAGACTTACCTACAGTAACTAGCACTATTCCTGTAACTGATCATTCCCATTTGAAAATTAAAAAAAATTGTAACCTCAAGATCTCACTTGATCTACCATTTAAAGATATGGCTGTGGATTTCCATACACAAGATGCAAATTAATAGCTACATTCCTGTCAGCAGACCTAATGTTACCCCAAAAGAATGACAAACAACACTGGTTGCTAAATTGAAAATGACTTAATGACTTTTCTTGACACTGTGATGTATGGAAACTGCACTTACACTTATATAAATAAAAATATTTGATAAATTATACATTAAAATAAGAAAGAAGTAAATGGAAGGTATGGCTGCATACTACACTTTACATCCACCTATAGTTAAGGCTTGTCCTCAAGCCAACATGAATCTTAAACTTTGCAAGCAATTACATTTACACATATACACTGGTCAAGAAGTACTGTAACTTTTACCCCTGTGAAACATTTAAACGCAGCACAGATAACACAAATTTGTAACAAAGAAACAGTACATAATTTTTAAAAATCTTTTACCAAGCACACATGAAAAATATCTTTCAACAAAGACACTCACAGATGTTACAACTACAAAAACGCTCTTTGATAAAGAATATTAATCAAATCCTTTAACACAGAATGTCTGTTACAAAAAAAGGGAATACCCTTCAATAACAATAATGCATATTATAATAACCATTCAATATTTATCACAAGAATATGTAAAACCATTTGAAATCAATTAAAATAACAGAAACAAATTTTCAATCAGTTTCAGAACCAAAAAATATAACAAAATGATCCTTAAAAAATATTGAAGTAATACATTACATAAACCATCTGATACAAAACCCAAACAAAACAAAAAAATTCACACAGCACATTATTATATCTATAAAACATCATTGAGGCCAGATCACAAACAAGACCCTTTAAAACTTGAGTTTTCCTGTAAATAAAATTTCACCTTATCTAAAAACAGAAAAATACCTTTCAATGTTGCACAGTATTCCCTTAAAATGTACCAAGTGAAATACATATTATTGCAAGCCCTTTAACAATGATGATTAATCTATACATAATACAGAAATAAACCCTCTACACAAAATCATAGCACTATGTGTCTGACAAATTCCACTTATGTGCAAATGAGCACACACATTTCTGGTTTCAGTTTTAAGCCTGTCTTCTATATTCAGAAGAATACCATTCTTGGGTTCTCACCTGTACACTGAAATACACAAACAAACACCAAAACATCGTCAACATAGACCAGGCATCTCCTCTATTGCAACCCTTTTAGTGTAAGCTCCATTTACCCCTAAAATATGGCAGATGCTTTATACAGGCCATATGGTATTACAGAAAATTCATGCAAGCTATCTCTCATGCTTAAAGTAGTTTTGGGCCTTATATCATCATCCAGCCCAACCTGCCATCTTTTTGCCTGATCTAAAGTGTTGAATCAATGTAAATCTTCTTACACAAACAGAGATTCATACATTTGTGGCAAGGGAAAGGTTTCAATGTGCATTACTCATTCACCCATCTAAAATAAACATGGAATCTTGGTCTACTTTTCTTTTTTCTAACAATCAGTATTTAAGACAACCAAGCAACACCCCTTATCTGATGGTGAGTTAATATTGCTTGACCCAATTGACATTTTGTTCCACAAGCACATCAGCACACTTAAACAACAAGTTATTGAGTTCGTCTTGAGAACTGGACCATAGGCTCTGTGCAACCTCATCTTTCTTCATGATCTATGGTCAACTTTAAGAGGCTCTCGACTGCCTCATTCTGTGCCCATTGTCTCACCTACTGAAGAAACAGCTCTGAATGGTGGATTTCATCCACTACCAGGACTTGTCTTCCTCAGCCAATCACAGATTGATTTGAAAAAAGCTGGTGCTGAATTACTCTGGCTGATAAAGGTCTAAAAGTCATGTACAGATTACCTCATATTGAAATTTATCCTCAAGGGTAACACTTGATCTGCCATTCTAGGTGTATAAAATGTTGGCTGGTATTCCTGTGTCTTCAGCTGCAGAGAGTTTAAAATCACAGACCTTTGCAGCATTGGCAAAAAGTCCAATATCCTGTAGAAGTCTTCTCCTAGACTCGACAACTCTCTCACATAACTGTTTCTCTTTAATGGCTCACTCATCTTCTTGGTCTTGAGGACTTCTACTTGTGCCATGTCTTAAGAAAGAATTGTATCTTTAAACTCAATAACAGAAAAGTTCAAGTCCCATGAAATATATAGGTCAGCAGAAAACAGAAAAATCTGAATAATTTTCTGTGGTAATGCACCAACATTTTCTCATTCTTACTCTAAGGAGTGAATCAGGTAGGGCCACTATGTAATGGGAGGATTGACAAAATATATTATGAAATAATTATGAATTCTACTTAAACTAACTGAATCTGAGTAATAACACAATGAAACTTTATTCAAACACAAAACAATAGTATCTGTATGTTACCTCTGGATGCTAGACAGTCACCTTTACTGGAGAGATTGATTGATTAAACTGGAATTATTCCTTCAATATTTATTCCAGGCTGACCAACTCATTAAAAAGCTTCTTCTAGACTGAATAAAACTCAGTTAGTTAGTTAAATCAACAACATTAGACTTACCATTGGAAGAGACTTTTGTGGATTTCCATGGAAATGGTGCAGCTTAACAACTGTACCTTTCAGGGACAGACAAGACTTTACCTTAAATAATGGCTGAAAACAGGAGTAGATAAAGCAAAAACAACGTAATGACTTTTTCACTAAGTGTTATGTGGAAAATGCATAAACACATAAGAAGGCAGAAAATGCATATTATGGCTGCATACCACACTAATTGAGTTATTTTATAGATTGTGTAATCACATGTAAATAAACTACAACATCCATTTTATTTTTGGGGTGGTTCTAGAACTGTGGTTATGTGATAGGGATATATTTATTCCAAATATAAAAGCAAACAACAGTGACTTCGTAAAATGTTTCCAAAAGTTAATTGGCAGCTGGATGGGTACATGAAAACTCTTTTCAGAGAGAAATATTCATAGAGCGTGATTCTCAAATGATATAGAAACAAAGAACACAACATTTTTAACAGCAATGTAGGGCCAAAAAATAAATTTTCACACAACAAGATTTTTGAGTGATGTAGAGGAAATGACACAACAATTTGACAAAGAAAAACCTTCACAGCATAGTGTACAGAAGAGCAATAGACTTCAAAACAATGCCCCAGCCAAACAAAGTGAAGGCTGTGATTGAGAATGAAATTACCCCCCACCCTCCCTCCAAAAAAAAGACACTGTGTCGAAGCTGCGAATATTTCTTGAATCTATTGCAATAAGGAAACAAGGATTTTAAGCTGATGAAGGTTCGTAACCTTCCAGGCTTAACCTCAGAATCTAGGGTTATTTTAATAAGAATGATGCCAAGGAAACCACAATCAGTGATCATGTTCAACAATGTAGTCAAAGGAGTCTCTCTAGGCAGCTCCAGTGACTTTTGTACCTTTGTTCTGCTTCAGTATGAGCTTCGTGGTCATAGGTCTAAAGCCTACACGTTACAGAAACAAAATTTCAGAAACCTTCTAGCGTACAAGTGTGAAATGTCTTCAGAAAATTTCTTACTATTTCTGGTCATTATTTTGTGACAAGGCCAGTGATTTGTCTTCATGATCTGGTATCAAGTTACCAATTACAGAAACTATTCAACATCCATACACTGGGTAACAAAGTTACTGTAACATACCTAGTGTATAATGGGCTTCAGACATTAACCAGTTTTGGAAAGATGCACAAGAGAAAGGAGAAAGAGTGACATGACTGTTTTTGAAGAAGCATGATCTCGGTGAAACGTCGCTGAAATGTCACTGTTTTTGCCCCCCCCCCCCCCGTTGACACTGCAGACTTACAATGCTAAAAGCCGGGTTTC
>NW_013665702.1:142912-144774 GCF_000517525.1 Limulus polyphemus | reverse complement strand
TCTAGTCTTACACTGCTAAAGTAGGGACGGCTAGCGCAGATAGCCCTCGTATAGCTTTGCGCGAAATTCCAAAACAAACAATCAACAGTATTATATTAGCTATTTCAATCATTGCTATCATATACGTACATGTATGCACTACTGAAATAACATGTTAGCATGCTCCATTCTTCTGGGGTTATTTTCCATAAATAACTTACAAAAAGTTTCAATGTTGGTAGCAGTGTCATAATGATTATGTATTAAAGCTAGAGCACTCAGTCTTTCTTAGGTTTGTGTACACCTCAGGTAATTATTCAACCCTCCGAGAGCAAATGCCTAACGTTCACATGAATATGAACTTAATGGCGGTATTTTGTTTACATCACAAAATAGGGGGCACTGTCGAACTCACCCCCCCCCCCGTAAGTGCGTGATCTGTAATTGTAAATGTTTGTGGTAACTTGATCACTGAGACTGAATTTGGAGCAGACCTTTCTAGAAGTTGAATAATGTTAAGTTTGTCCATTTTCGTGTAACAAATGATCAAACTTAAAAACAACATTGAACATGCCACAAAGGTGCTACACAGTAACACGCCACTCAGCGTGTATAGCAGATTTGAAAACTAAGGTCTCTTGTGGCCAACATAACTATACATAACCTTTACTATGCGCTCTAGAAAGATATAAGCAGGCGTGTATCAATTTTATAGTACGCGTGTAATTCTCGGGTAGATAACAAACGCCTGTGTAGAACCAGTCCCTTATCAACCAATCATCTTACGCAAAATCACACGAGATTTACGGTAATGAGGCAGTCTTGAATAAATCAGAATATAAGAGCCATTTATTAATAGAAGTAAGTTTGAGTTGGAAAATAACAGAGAAATTTTTAAAGATACCAATAAATTAAACACATATACTCATAGATTAAGTAATGAAATCGGTTTAATCATAGACAATATTGTTACGACAGCGGAAGTCACTGACTCCGGTAACACGTCATGAGATTCTCGAAGGATCTTGACTTTTCCTGGCAACTCTGATATTTTCTAGGCGCCCTCTATTTTAGTATATAAGCCCGGCAAATAAAGCGGAGATATGATTTGCAGATAGATAGATATGGTGACAGATAATTGAGTCAAGCGAGTGGTAGTGACGGTAATATAAAGTGTGTGTTTTGTTATCGAGATTGCAAATGTATTGACTGTGGAAATTCTGTGTATTGCAAAGTTGTATTGAGAAAGAATAAAATAGTTTTAATTAAGAAAGGACTTGTATCGCTGAAGTTTCTTGGAGAGAATTTTTTACTGGAAACTATCAAACAAGCAGATACGTAACAATATTAACAGTGGTTCGTTTTTAAGTATTTGCATACAATTTTATTCCACACAACCTATGAATAAACATTTAAAATTAATCACAATTTAATTTAAAATGAGCCATTTTCTGAAGCCCACGAATTACAAATACGTGCAAATTCTCGTTCCTAATAATGTGAATTATTAAAATTTCATGTATACATAAACATGTATATAGCAGTGGAATACGCGTAAGCGTGGCGTAATTTCAAACCAAAAAAGTATCAAGAACGTTCTTACGTACGTAAACATGAATCACAATAAAAAGCAACTAGTTTGACTAAACTGATCAATTCTTTCATAACATATTAAAAGTGACACAGTGCAAAAAGTTTGTGTGTGTGTGTATAACGAGTTTTCTTTTTTAATATATATATATATATTAAAAAGACCCGAAATTCCGATGTAAAAAGTAGATACGAAATTACACGTATTTTTAAAGTCGAAAGTTTGCCCTCTGACGTGCTCGCGAAGTTTTAGTTTCCCCAGGTTTATGAAGCGAAACTTTTAAAAACTAGCC
>NW_013665702.1:139131-142208 GCF_000517525.1 Limulus polyphemus | reverse complement strand
AAATGATAGGGGATTGTGCTTCTATATATTTTTTGTAACATAATAAACATTAAAAGTGCAATAAAAATACCTAAAGGTACCAACTGAAAAGAAAGACATACTGTTTTCACTAATTCTATCAATATGAAATTAGATGGGGGTTCAACCCCACTCATGACCTTCCTCGTGTCATCCTGTATCACTGTGTCAAGTTTGGTGCTGATTGATCAAGAAATGTGGAAACATAAGGAACGGACACACACATATTGACGTTTATTTATACAGAAGATGGCGTTCGAACCCCAACCCCTTCATGACCTTCCTCATGTCATTCTATATCACTGTGTCAAGTTTGGTGCTGATTGATCAAGAAATGTGGAAACGAATAAGGAACAGATATAAAATGATAGATATACGACCGTGTATTTTATTTTTCCCGGACACACACTTTGTTTTATGTTGTAGACATATAATGTCTATACATTAACTCTTGTTTTCTATATTCCGTGTGTATTCCGTTTCAAGTTAATCGGAATTTGGTAGTATAATGAAACTTAACAACTAAATCTATAAAACTGTCCTCATCCATTCGCAAGTTTTTTAATCTTAGTTCAAGTAAAAACAAATACAATGCATTCATATTTACTCTTCTTCATCTTACCAGTTTTTAAAGATCAAATAAACAGGGTTTAAGTCCACCTTTACACCACGTTTGGTTTTATTATCTCTGGAGTTTCAAAAAATATTGTTGAATCAAATTTATCTGTCAAAATAAAAAGGTACCAAACAATGTTTCTATTTTATCGAGCAACACCCTCTTATCTCCCACTCCGTACGATCCCCTGTGAAGTCTTAAATTACACCCACGCCCACACCCATAGAACACACGACAGCTCCAACATACGAACATAAGCCGCGTCATACAACTACAATGCATGCTTCCTTCTAAGTTAACAGCTGTATAAGCCCTTGTAGCACTGAATTATTAGAAACCCGTAGTGAGCTACCGCTGATAATATATTGTTCACAATTTTAGTGAGGTCACTACTGATGCATTGTTAGAAACCCTTAGTCATGTTCCAGCACTAAAATTATTAATACGTTGTTACAAACCCAAACTTAGTAATCAACCTACATTATATTACACCGTTAGAAACCTTTAGAGGTCTAATACTGTTAATAAGTATCAGAAATATTTGATGAGCATCACTATTAATACACTGTTAGAAACCCTTAGTGATCTACCTTTTTAATACATTGTTAAAAAATTTTTTTTATCATTGTCAATAAATTGCTGAAAAACACTTAGTGATTTTCATTAACTCATTGTTATAAATCCTTGTTATCAACTAGTATTAATACGCTGTTACAAACCCTCAGCGATTTGAGACTATTAATACATTATTATAAACCCTTAATTACCTACCACTACTAAAATCTTTTTATAAACAATTCTGTACACAAACATTAAAATTTTTGTTACAAAGAAACAATAAGGTTTTAAGTTATATTCAATCTATGAGATAGTAATTACAAAAGGAAACGAATCATTTAACATCGTATAATACATAAACATACAAGTTAAATAATAATAATACATGCTCAACACGAATTTTCATAGACCTAAGAAGAAAATAAAGGTAAAATATATTTGCAAACTTTGCAAAGTAAGAAATTGCTCATAGATACGTATTTTTGTTACAGCAACGAACTAACATATTACTATTGCGATTAAGATATAGTTTTTAACAGATTCGAGATTATATTGCTGAAATGTATAAATCATAATCAGCAGGTAAACATACGAACCTATGATATAAATTGTAAGTTGGACATTGTCTGAGCCATGAAACTAAATTTCAAGACTTAATATGTACGTTTCTTATGTTTAATATCGTATCATATAGCAACATTGCAAGGATAATATCTGCATACTGACAGCCAAAATCTTGGTTGCAAGGTGCTCCTCAATACACAAGCTTTACTCAAAGAAAGAAGAGATCTTATCACATGACAAATTAATGATACTGTGGTGTTTCAAAACACATCACATTCGTTCCATGCTAACATCCCTACACACAAGAACTGAAACTACATTACCGGTAAAAAAATTTAGGCCTATCTATGGCCTTCAAAAAGTTGACGACTCTACATGTTTCTACGTTACAACGTCATCCTTTGAAGGCTATAGATAGGACAAAATAAAATGTTTTTAATTGTGTACCAGTTTAACGTTGAATATTATTTATGATTTTAACTTTATACACGAGTGCCAAAATACTGTAATTACATTACCGGTATTACAACACGCACCGAATTATCTGTGTGAATTTTGTACAATCTTCTATTACAGCTTATCTCTCACGTAGAAGTGCACTAGTGACCTTATTGCCTAATGTCAACATTAAATAAAAAAATAGACATCATTTTAGTCTTGCTATCTCCCTCTTAGGTTTGTTAGCCCATTCACCCTGCTAAAAATTATGCTGCGAAGTTCGTCTGTCTGTTACAAGAAAAAACTAGCACTGATTCTTCCCTATTGGGAATATAGATTTCTTCATTTTGTTGAAGCTTGACATGAAAATTAAGTTTTCTTGATTCTATTGTAAGCTTGGCACGAGAATCAAGCTCTCGTCATTCTGTTGTAGCTTGGCATAATAGACAAGCGTATAAGCACATAGTTATGGACAAGTAAAGAAGTTTGTTAACTTGTTTCCAGTGAAAAACCAACCGACATTTGTAGATTAAATGTGACTAAAAGACTACATGTATAATAACAGATAAGCATAATGTGACTAGAAAAGTACTATTAGGCCTGGCCCACTTCAATATCGCTACATAAAACTTATAAGTATAAATGTTTGTTTGTTTGTAATTAAGCACAAAGCTACACAATGGGCTATCTCTGCTCTGCCCACCACTGGTATTGAAACCCGGATTTTAGCATTGTAAGTCCGCAGACATACCGCTGTGCCACTGGGGGGCAAGTATAAATGTGACTAAAAAGGTATTTAAGACCTAGATATTAGGTTGTCAAAAAATTAATATCGCGTTTTGGAACACTTTTATTAACCACCCCCAAAAAACGTACATCACGC
>NW_013665702.1:137026-138695 GCF_000517525.1 Limulus polyphemus | reverse complement strand
TGGCCCTGAAATTGCATGTCTCTCATGAAATAATACGTAAACAACTAAAGAATATGGGAAACTCCATAAAGAATACGTTTGGGTGCCTCACGAACTACCCGATGATCATTGTTTCCAACATGTGAGCGTTACTTCGTCTCTTCTGGCGCGTAATGCGCGTAAACCATTTTTGGACAGAATTGTCACCGGTGTTGAAAAATAGATTCTCTATGCGAATATTGAGCGCCAAAAAGAATGGCTCAGTCATACACAAAAAACCACTTCCGACCCCAAAACCTGGACTCCATCCGCAGAAAGTGATGCTTTGCATTTGGTGGGACATCAAAAGAGTAATTCATTTCAAACTCCTCAATCTACAGCAAACTGTCAATGCAGAGATATATAGTCAGCAACTGGAACGTTTAAATCAAGCCATTCATCAGAAACGCCCTTCACTCGTCAATCGGAAAGGTGTTCTTCTTCTACATGACAATGTACGTCCACATGTGGCACGTTTGACGCAACACAAGATTATGGAGTAGGGTTGGGAAGTTCTCCCCACCCACCATATTCTTCAGATATGGCACCATCAGATTACCATCTTTTTCGTTCGCTGCAACACCATGTTAATGGGAAAATGTATGCAAGTATGGAAGGTGTTAAAGAGGATATCGACATGTTTTTTTGCTTCAAAGTCAAGTGATTTCTTTAATCAGGGCATTAACAACCTACTTGTAAGATGGGAAAGCATCATCGATAAGAATGGAGACTATTTCAATTAATAAATGTTTTGTTTTGATATATAAGATGTTCAGGTTTTTTTCATCTAAAAAAAGTCGACATTAATTTCTTGACGACCTAATACTTCAACTTTGCTATTTACATAATAAACAAATATAAATTTGACTTGAAAGGAACTGAAGGCCTTGACCTCTCCAACATCGCTATACAAATAACTTCCCGTAATTATAAATGTGACTAGAAAGCTACAGTGGCTTTTTAAATTGAACTTCAATATCTCAACATAGCAACATCTCATAAGTATACGTGTGACTAGAAAGATATTGTTAGGCCTTGCTACTTCCACTTTGCTACTTGCATAACAACAGAAGGTATAAATTTGACTAGAAAGCTACAGTAGACCTCACCACTTAAATATTGTTACATAAATAATAACATATATGTATAAATATGACTAGAAAAGTACAGTAGGCCTTTCCACACTGGCAACGCTATACACATAACAACAGATTCTGTTCGTTATTTAATTTCACGTAGAAATTATTTCCGAGAAACTTCAGCAATACAAATCATTTCTTAATCAAAACCAGTTTATTCTTTCTCAATACAACTCTGCAATACACAGAATTTCCACAGTCAATACGTTTGCATTCTCGATAACAAAACACACACACTTTATATTACCGTCACTACCACTCGCTTGACTCAATTATCTGTCTCTATATCTATCTACCATTATTTGCCGGGCTTATATACTAAAATAGAGGGCGCCTGGAAAAGTCAAGATCCTTCGAGAACCTCATGACGTGTTACCAGCGTCACGTGACTTCCGCTGTCGTAACACTTCCCCCATCCTTAGTATTGGTCGTCCCGAACAATAGCAACTGACATTAAGCCAATAGATAATTAACAATAACTTAATTGAATGTACAGAATTTACAAACACAAA
>NW_013665702.1:135319-136430 GCF_000517525.1 Limulus polyphemus | reverse complement strand
CCACTATATCATATGGGCATTCCCATGGAGAAGACAACTTAGGAGACTTCTCTTTGGTATCTTCTTCCATACTGATCTCCGTCTCGTTGGCTTCGGCTTCACGTGGGGTTCATCTGCTCCACCAGGAAATGTTCTATTATCGGTAACAGTCACATCAGTGGTAGTAACTTCATTAAGGGCTTCAATGTTTCCCTTCTCAAAACCGGGTAGAGTTTGTTCTTCAACAGTGGCTTTTTCAGGTGACACGTCTTCAGCAGTGTCATTTGTTCTGTTGTTTGCTTCATTTCAGCTGAAATGTCCTGGACCATGATAACGCCAAAGCCTGTTGGCATGCACCACCTTTGGTTTATCTCGCTGACCATATTTTATTCGGAAAGTCACGTCTGAGAGACGATCCACTATATCATATGGGCATTCCCATGGAGAAGACAACTTAGGAGACTTCTCTTTGGTCTTCCTGGGATTATACAACCACACCTTGTCTCCGGGTACAAAGCTGACTTCAGAATATCTCTTATCACAACATAGCTTCATGGAATCAGCAGACGTTTTCAAGTTTGAACACACTTGATGGTGAATATCATCCATCCTTTCAGATAACACTTTCACGAACTCTGACACATTTTCAGGCAACTCTTCGTAAGGTGGGCATCCTGTTATCAGATCCTCTGGCAACCGAGGTTCCCGACCAAACATCAACTTTGCTGGAGTGTATCCAGTTTTTTCATGCTCTGCTGTTCTATAGGCCATCAACAGTGGAGGGAGTAAGACATCCAAGTCATCTTGGCGGCTATTACTAAACTTTGCCAATTCCCGTCCCAGTGTCCAAGTGTACTTTTCTACCATCCCATCATACTGTGGGTGAAGTGACGTTGTCCTGGTCTTTCGTATGCCAAACAACTTACAGCATTCATGGAACACAGCTGATTCAAAGTTACGGCCTTGATCTGAATGCAGTTCGTATGGCATACCAAACCTGAAGAAGAAATCCCTGATAGCTGAAGCAACAGTTGTAGCTTCCTGATTTAGTATTGCATATGCCTCAGGCCACTTGGTGAAATAATCCATCACCACACAAATGTACCTGTTTCCAGCACGAGTTTGAGGCAAA
>NW_013665702.1:133980-135166 GCF_000517525.1 Limulus polyphemus | reverse complement strand
ATATATATATATATTGTTACGCCTCTAGTCGTTAGTTAATTTTCCGTAAATTCCGTAAAGTCCTGTACTGCATGTCCTGCAATATTCTTCCACATCTTGCCTCATACCTATCCAGTAAAATCTCTGTTGTAGGTGACTCAATGTCTTCTTAACTCTGAGATATCCTCATGTTAAACTATCATGGGATTGATGCCATACAATTTTCTGTAACTTTCTCGGTATAATTGTTTCCTAGGTCGGGACTTTCCCATCTCTGGAGAAGAATACCACCTCCAAGCTTCAACTGGTCCCATTGTGCCCAATAGTTCTTTGTCACAGGGCTTGAGCTAGACACCTTCTCCCAAGCAGGGCGCGAAACACTTACTTGTAGGAAATCAATTATTGGCTTCAAATCTTGGTCTTTCTCCTGCTCTGATTTAATATCTATACCTGGTTCCACTTCACCATCATCAACTCCTTCAGTCACTTTGACTTCAGCTTGATGACACCTGGTTAGTTACCAGATTTTGGCCTTTGTTGTTCCCAAACGTCATTTTATCAGTATTAACTATACACTTCCTCAGTAGTAAGTAGTCCAACCCTAATATGCATTGGTCTTCAATGTCAGCCAAGTATACTTTGTGTCTGTCCTTCATGCCTATGAGCTCAATAGTTACCCACACTAGTCCCCACAACGTTGCATAATGTCCTGTCACACCACAGAGCTTCTGTATGGCTTCTGGTACTCCTTTGTGATGCAGCATCTTGATACTCACAAGGGTTTGCTGAGATGCAGAATCTATGACAAAGTTGCACTTTTGGCCATCCAGCTTTCCTGTTAAGTAGACACTATGTCTGCTTGACATTTTACACTTAGCTGTTGGGACTTTCACAATGGGGGTTGGTAGGCATCTCATCAACACAAACCACTACTGGTTTCCCGAGGCTGACTTATTGGTACTATTCTTCTTATACTGGCTCCTCATATGTCCTTGCTTTCCACAGTTCCAACAACCTTTCTGGGTAGCAGCCTTTCCTGCCGTGGCATCTTCCCTGTGTTGAAGTTGCCAGGATTGAGCTCTCTTGTGCCCAGGTTTGTTACAGTACCAGCAAAGTCCCTCAAACTTCTCTGAAAACTGTCCTTTTCTGGCCTTGAATCCTGATGACTGTACCAACCTTGGTACTTCTGTGCTGGACGTAACGTAGG
>NW_013665702.1:131328-133944 GCF_000517525.1 Limulus polyphemus | reverse complement strand
GGCTCTATATGCTTCCCACGGTGCCTTTCCATCGCATTCCTGTGGCTTCCTTTGTACTAGATCACCCCTATTGCTGATACTCATGTCTGGAATGTGACTTCTGACAGGACTGAAGATGTCTGCATTAGGGTTTAGCTGCAGGGTCTGGAAAGGGCTTCCTGTTGTCTGAGGCTGATTAGGTCCATAGAGGGCACCTAGAAAAGACTAGAGTTGCCAGGAAAAGTCACGCTCCTTCGAGAATCTCATGACATGTTACCAGTGTCACGTGACTTCCGCTGTCGTAACAGTAGTATAAATGTGACTAGAAAGCTACAGTAGGCCTTGCCAGCTCAATATCACTATATACATAATTTCCTTAAAGAATGTCTTTGTACCCATAAACAGAGAGCTGATTAAGTAACAGACAAAGTTACCCTTTAATCACTTGCAGGGCCTTCAAATAATTATTTTATTCACACTTATAAAATCCATAGGTAGAAAACCGATCAAGTAAATTGCTGTGTAACCCTTCAATTATATGGTTGGGTCTTTAAACATTTTTACTCACTCTTAGAAAAGTCGCAGGTAGAAAACTGAGTAGCATTTCTATGAATGTTTTCATCAATAATTTGTCTTTTGAAAACTTTTGAGAACTGAATGGGAGAACTAATTATTTGATACTTTGTAGGTTGGGTAACTCAAAAATTTAAAATTTAAAATGCAGGAGGTTTTTCAAATTTGGCAATAAAATCTTTAAATATTTTTAAATACAGAATTGTTTATGAATAAAAAAAATTAAAACTAGATTTTATCATGGAGTATTTTTTCTCTCCACAAAAAGTTTATTTTGGATCAAAGTTCAAGTAGAAACTTTGCATACATTATTGCTTTTAAACATAACAAGTATTAAATTTCTTCATGAAACTTTTCATTATGATTAGTTTTCAAGTTGAATGTAGAAAATTTAGTGCTTGAAGATAACAAAGCAAAGTTTATAAGTATGCTGAGAAATATGATGTAAGGTTTAACACCTCTATTAGGTATCAATAAGACTTGTTCACTATTAAAGACCTGAATCCTATTAAAAAAAAATTAAAAACCTTTTAATGTGCCCTTTCACAGGCTATGCATTTTTTGAAAATAAAATGACATGGCTATTTCAGTGATCAGTATCATCTCTGGAGTTCTGGCTAAAAAAACAAACAATTATTTTTGTTATACTTTTCAAAAGAGCCTTGTTTAATCCATTTATAAGCAAATGTAAAAGGCTTTAAAATATTGTGTATGTTCACTATCAAATAAAACATACCAAGGCCATTATTCTATCACTGATACAGTATTTTTCCCTTATATTTTGCTGGATGTGGAAGAACAGATGTAATATACATGCTAAACAATGACATTTGCCCACAAAATACTATAGGAAGTGATTGTGTGCATTTTTATATATATGTTAATATAAAAAAATATTTCACCCATACATTATAATATCTCAGAATGTTAAATAAATCTCTCCATCTTGATTGGTACAATACACATCACACACACACACACCTCTCATGGAAGAATATAGGTTTGCAGGAGAGCATACATCTAAGATAAGCATATATATATATATATATATATATATAAAACAATATCATTCAACAAAAGTTTTTCCACGTGAAAGTACAGTACAAGAGGTTGTGTGTTTCATAAATTTTTGCCTGAATTTGAATTCCTGTATACCACATAGTGGCATGTAACAAATTCATTTCTAAAAGTAACTCTACATGTAATATATAACACGGTTTGTTTGTTTCTAAATAAAATCTGCTTATAATATATATGTACTGATATTTGCAAACTTACACACTCAACTCTGTAAAACCCATGAATGATATATGATGGTATTGACACCTATATTCATTTCTAAAACAATAAAAACTCATAAATGATATAAATGTTTCTAAGAATTAAATATTTTGTGTAAATAGATTTTCAAAACTGATACCAGTGTTTATTCTTATGACACAAAAACCAGATCATGCTGGGTGATCAAAACTGTTCAACTTCAACAAACATTTTATGTAACTATCCTGCTGGTACAAAGCTCACAATCTTTATTTTTGATTCCTTATAAAACAGGAACCAAATCCTGTTGTGTGATCAATACTGTTTAGCTTCAACAGAAATGTTATGTAACTATGCTGCTGGTACAAAGTTCATAATCTTAAATTTTTGATTCCTTATAAAACAGGAACCAAATCCTGTTGTGTGATCAATACTGTTCAGCTTCAACAGAAATTTTATCCTGCTGATTAAAATACACAACTTGCTTTTTCGAGAACGAAATTATTATAATAGTTATGCTGCCACAAAAGCAGAGGCATTGATATCGGTAGCTTTTAAAGCTAACTGTGTTGGGATATTACACTACATACAGCTTGTACCACGACTGACTAATCAGTTTAACACTCATTCATACAAGCAACGCTTCTTTCTACTACGAGTACAAGTATTACAACATGATTACATGCGAAATATGAGTATGATTAAGCAAAGCTTTAGGTTTGTATTTCACTATATTATAATAGTTTATTTATTGTAATATTACAAAAGTAGCACCATAGAGTCCGTACACTCTTTGGTGGAAAA
>NW_013665702.1:119356-130328 GCF_000517525.1 Limulus polyphemus | reverse complement strand
TTTGACCTTGATGAACAGTCAAATTATAAACAAGCGTTAACTACCTGAAATTACAATATAAAATAAATGTTATAATACATATACACATATGCAATAGATGGCAGCACATTAAAGAGACAACTCATCATCAGTGTAGTAATTAGTAGGGGGTGCAACGAATCAGGTTTTTTTCGAATTGATTTCGAATTTTACCTTTCGACTATTTCGAATCGAATGCAAAATGTTTGTTTTTCAATTAAAAAGCAAGGAATATTAATTAAAATGCAGCCAAAATGACACTTATTAAGTAACATATGATACATCTTAACATGTGACAAAAATTTTAGTAGCTGAAGACTGTCCCAGTCACACCAACAAACCACTGGTTCCTGTAAAGAAACTCTCAACTAGAACATTTCTTAATTTAGAAAAACAATCAGATAATAGGGATCAATATAAAGGATTTTCAGTAAACTGTATAAACTTTAAATAATAAATAAAAAGTTGAATCCAGCTTTATTATCTGTCATGTAAATATTGATTTAGTATAACTGTAATAAATATTTTGTTACAGTAACTGTTCTGAACCTGTGAAGGTTTTATTTCTTATATGTTTTAAATATTGGCGTAGCTTTCATTTTTTCACAATCTCCAACTACATTCATAACATAGATGTAGGATATGCACATCATTTCACATTAAATGTTGGTTATCTTTTGGACATGTAAAACGTAATATTAACAGCCAAGTGATCTCTAACCTTCCGATAGCTCCAATTCCAATTCAGCAAGCCTATCTCGAACATCTGGTGGTAAACTTGTTATGTCAATATCCTGAGCCATAGAGACTTACCACAGGAGGTCTTTTTTCTTGTTGTCTGGTTTCTAAACCTACAAAAGAAAAAGAAAATGGTACATGCTTGACATCATATTAATGAAAATGGAATTCCAAATTTAAAACTAAATTGAATTATATACCTTAATCCTACCTCTAACAACAAATATACTTACAAAATACATGTAAGGACCTGTCTAGCAACAAATATACTTACAAAATACATGTAATGACCTGGCAAACTATTCTAATACACTCCTCCATATGCTGATTTGATTACATAATCAATACTTCAATTCTTACATGGATAACATAAACATATCATATTTATATGAGTAATAGATTGCATTATGTGAAATAGCTAAAAAGCAATCTGCTGTACTTGCCACTTGAAACCAAGACTCCTAGCTCAAAATCATGTCTCGCAATCTACTAGGGTTTGAATCACATCAAGGACATCACAACATATACAAAACAACATGATGTGATCAGTACAAGATTACATAAATTGTATAACCTGTACCAGCTCCAAGTATAATGATAATACCAATAATTACATTTATGCTAACTAATACTATCTCAAGCACCAAAGTACACATTATTTCAGATAAAAAAAGTACAAAGCCACTGCTATCATCCACATAACATTATGTCAGCATGTGTTGCAAGTCTTCCTGATCTTTCCATAGACTAAATCCTCTTTTGCCACATTTCATGGAAATTACAGAAATCCAAACAAGTAAATTTAATCCATCAATTTTGTTATTTTTTCAACAGAAGCCTTTTTATTTTTCTTAAATCTATTGATAATTAAACAGTAATTTCTCATTGATAAAAGTTTGTTTGTTTGTTTTTTTGAATTTCGCGCAAAGCTACACGAGGGCTATCTGCACTAGCCGTCCCTAATTTAGCAGTGTAAGACTAAAGGGAAGGCAGCTAGTCATCACCACCCACTCTTGGGCTACTCTTCTATCAACGAATAGTGGGATTGACCATCACATTATAATGCCCCCACGGCTGAAAGGGCGAGCATTTTTGGTGGGACAGGGATTCAAACCCGCGACCCTCAAATTGCAAGTCGAGTGCCCTAACCACCTGGCCATGCCAGGCCCGATAAAAGTGATGACAATAATGAACACAAATTAAAAAAAGTTATTTAAAAAATATAATATATATATATATATTGATAAAGTTGTACTAAGTTATACTGAAATGTTATTAGTTACATCTTGTGTAAAAAGAAACTAGACATGAAGATGTACCTATAACTTTCAACTTTGTAAAACAATGGTGACCATCTTAAGCTTAAACTCAGCTTAAGATACACGTACCGCATAGAAATATTCTTAGATGAAAAACTAGAAGAAAATGTCAACTTTTCTGTGCAAGTTGGGAAGAATTCAATCCTTACACAAATACTGTAAACATATAGTGCTGATATGAGTACTACGTTGCAACAGGCTGAAATAGCTAAAAGGCAATATTGGGTGATCAGTATGTGATTGACAGACAGCTTCCAAGTAAATAAAACATATATTTGACTGTACATTACAAACTGGCAAATTGTATTAAACTGAATTTATAACACTAATTTATTTATTTTAGTAATTTTACAAGCTATGACTACTTGTGTATGTATTATGGTTTTACATTTAGCTCTAAGGTGGTACTTACAAACAAAAAATGGAAGTAATAAAACCAGTCATAACCAGTAAATTTCATTCAATATATGACACAAACCAGAAATCCCAACTAATATATAATTCGTAAAGTTTTCCAATCAGAAAATAAATGCTGGCCTATAGGAAAAAAAAGTCTGAAGTTCAGCATTAACAAACAATTTGTTACTTTTCTATCAGTCGTTTGATTATTAATTAAAAATGAAAATGTTAGAAAAATCACTATAAATGAATGGTACTTTAAAAAATCATAAAATTTAGTTAAAGCAATAGCATTTAGTTGTGTATTTCTTACTGTATAATTATTTTACAAAATACATGAGAGAAGCAGTCAATTTTTGCTACAGCTGAATACTATTAGTGATCTAAATATCATAGTTTTGATTTCAATTCAGCACTAAACATAGCAAGTAGGGTGTGGTTGACATATTATTATACATTCTTCTTTACTTTCACTTGGAAGTTCTTTTTTATTAATAATATCTAAAAATTTTCCTACTGCTTTTATGAGTTACCCAACAACTTATATACAAAATATTTGCTTTCCTCTATTTCCACTTGCATTTGAAGACTGTTTGTTTTTGGAGAAGAAGTAAAGTTTAGGTTATTTCTTAAATATAAATATATATATATAAATATATAACAAAACAGTATACAGTAACTAAGCTCTGGTTACCATTTTAAAATGTACAATTTACCATTCTGCTGTAAATATCAAAAGTTAACTCACCAAAGTTTGCATGTTTAAATTTTTCTTCTTTTTTTTACTGGAATTTTACTACTGTTACTGAATCTTGAATAAACACATAAAAAAGAATCTTAACTAATCTAAAATTAAATTCTGTGTAGATACATCTTGGGGCATATGTAACTTTTTTAACAGAAAGAAAATAAATTTAAGAGATAGAAGTTGCTAATTATTATAAAGACAAAATTGCAACCCTCTTGCAATAAACTACAGTGTAGATGCTCAAACATCATTAACACTGATTACAATCACTATGGTCTATCTAGTTTACAGACAGCCCAATTCTCCACTATAAAACCATTTAACACTTATTATTCATTTTGTTTGCAACCAAGAAAAATGTTTGAAACCATGCAGAAATGTCATTTGGTCCTTTAAAATCTAAAAAATATCCTAAAAATCATAAGAATACCTTAAAAAAATTATCAATTCAGCTCAATTAAATCGTTTTATACATTGTAATGGCTATTTTCAATGCTTCAGATACCATTAAGACAGATTAACTACATATTGACTATTAAGAGTTAACTGTTTTGGCCTGAAAAACTCAACCAGTGTCCAAGTAATCCTAAACACACATTCTGTCAGCAGTATCTGTGCTATCCACCAACCAGTATCAAAGATATCCTAAACACACATTCTGTCAGCAGTATCTGTGCTATCCACCAACCAGTATCAAAGATATCCTAAACACACATTCTGTCAGCAGTATCTGTGCTATCCACCAACCAGTATCAAAGATATCCTAAATACACATTCTGTCAGCAGTATCTGTGCTATCCACCAACCAGTATCAAAGATATCCTAAATACACATTCTCTCCACAGTACCTATTCTATCTCCATCAACTAGTGTCCAAGACATCCTAAACATACATCCTCTCCACAGTATCTGTGCTATACAAAATGTTGATATCACCTGAAGACTTATGATTTTGCTGGAATCCAACGAAAACAAAAGCTTCTATATCGGTTTTTTAAGAACCATAAAAGTGGTAATTATCCTGCCTTTTAAAAATTGAAATTTAAACAAGGTCAAAATTGACATTTGTAGTCCTTTATCCTCAAGATAAGCCTCGACTTACCATAAAATTTCCTCTAATATTTTGATAATTGAAAGATATCAAACTAATACTATACAGGTTTGTAATAGTCAAAACTGTCCTTAAATTATTATAGCTCAACCTCATTACTGAAGACAGAAAACACTGCTAATCACTCCCATTCTCGCTGTGCTCCAGTAATAACTAAATTTTATGTTAAAACTTTTCAAAAAATATATAAACTCACCAGTAATCTCCCAATCGTCCTTTTAACTAGATTTTATTATTTTGAATACAATTAATCATTCCCAGTTTGAAATTTGAGCATACACAGGTCAAACTCCGCTGAAAACCATTATTGCATTGCACTTTATCAATAGTCCCTATCTCATTATCTGAAAACGTTGGGGGAAAAGTAGTACAACAACGACACATTACATCCTGTACATACGCGTTTTTATAAGTAAAATACACAACTTGCTTTTTCGAGTACAAAATTATAATAATAGTTATGCTGCCACAAAAGCAGAGGCATTGATATCGGTAGCTTTTAAAGTTAACTGTGTTGGGATATTACACTACATACAGCTTGTACCACGACTGACTAATCAGTTTAACACTCATTCATACAAGCAACGCTTCTTTCTACTACGAGTACAAGTATTACAACATGATTACATGCGAAATATGAGTATGATTAAGCAAAGCTTTAGGTTTGTATTTCACTATATTATAATAGTTTATTTATTGTAATATTACAAAAGTAGCACCATAGAGTCCGTACACTCTTTGGTGAAAAATTAAAATGTAAATATGGCATATTACGACAAAATAAGTGAATTAAACATTTCATTGCGCCTTCAACCTTAAGCCCATTTATGTATCATTTTCCAGATGTCACTATTATAACAAAATTACTTTGACAGAAATTTGTTGTAAAATACTCTTAAGAGTGAATAAATAAATATTTAGCGATACAAATGTTTGATTAGCAGTCGCATATTTAATATATAAT
Organism: Limulus polyphemus; assembly: GCF_000517525.1. Classification (NCBI taxonomy): domain Eukaryota; kingdom Metazoa; phylum Arthropoda; class Merostomata; order Xiphosura; family Limulidae; genus Limulus; species Limulus polyphemus. The sequence continues at coordinate 125,031 of NW_013665702.1, read as the reverse complement.
CAGAAATAAAATAGATTCGTAATGAACATTTATAAATTAACTTTATAAAGTCTTAGCTGCGTTGGTTGAATGCCATCTATCTTCTGTTGTTTAAAATAACAATTAGTAGGCCCTTCTAAACATCTACACAGAGTGTTTGAAAAGTAGGATTTGCAATCATTGAAATCAATAAAGTTTGGTACAGTTTCATATGTCATTGTGGAAATAATGCAAGTACAAGAAAACATTACCATGGTAACTGGAAATTTGAAATTGAGCAAAATGTATTAATATGTTTACTAAAACCCTTCGCTATATGAAGCTTTTTAACAATATACTTAAAAAACAGCATAATACTTGTATAATAAATTTATTAAATGATTGGGCTCTTTTTATAAAATCACCCTCCCCCCATTAGATCAGCAGTAACTTTGCGTAGTTACAAAGCTAAAATTCGAGGCTCCATGTGGACAGAGCATATATGACCAACTGTATAGCTTTGCGCTAATAAAACAACACCAACTTATTAAAACAAATGCAAATAAAATGAACTCTTTTGAAGCCTTTTTAACAAGAAAACATAAACGAAAATAACTTATTTTTTATACACTGATAATATATCAAAATATGTATTTATAGACTAAGGCGCTTAGATCCTAACCTTTAGTTTATTTATTAAGATGTTTTTAAGTAAGCAGTCTCGTAAATGTGAGTAACAAGTAAGTGTTTGTTAAAGAGTAAAATGTTGTCCCAAAACGTTGTTTTTAATGAATTATAAAAATATGAATAATTTTACATTTTCGAAATGAATTGTCACTACGCCTTACTTAAAACAATTTCCTCTTCTTTAATAAGCAAAGAAATGTGCATGCTTTAATAATATATTTATTTTAAAAAATCTACTAAATAAACTCACTTGAAGTATTACGTTGTTAAACATCTGATGTAGAATTTCTGAATGATATTTTCTTTTTTTAATAGATTATGAAATATTTTTAATATACATTACTTAATTAGCTGATCATGTGTTCCTTTTTTTTAAACATCAAACAGAGATATTTAGAAACGTATGATATTTTATCTTTGTGTTTTGGCAGTAGCTAGCAATAAAGTTTATGGCTTTGAAATGATTACTTTATTCAAGTAATAACTTGTGAAAAGTGTGAAATATGACTTTTAGATAAAATCAGTTCCAAAATATGGATAAAAGTAGAATACCAATCAATGAAAACTCAAATGCAAAATAATCTGACCTTGATGAACAGTCAAATGATAAACAAGCGTTAACTACCTGAAATTACTATATAAAATAAATGTTATAATACATATACACATATGCAATAGATGGCAGCACATTAAAGAGACAACTCATCATCAGTGTAGTAATTAGTAGGGGGTGCAACGAATCAGGTTTCCTTTGAATTGATTTCGAATTTTACCTTTCGATTATTTCGAATCGAATGCAAAATGTTTGTTTTTCAATTAAAAAGCAAGGAATATTAATTAAAATGCAGCCAAAATGACACTTATTAAGTAACAAATATAAATTTCATTGACTAGAATGTAAAAGGTTATATTTATACACTACGTGTGTCTAGAAAACGAATAAATAAATGAAATATTGAAAAAATGAGATCATTTCCTATTTGGAATGTTTAAACAAATAAAAATGATAGGGATTTTTTTTGAAAAGAAAACAATTGTTCATCCAGATATCTATGTGTATGGCCAATAAATTACTTAATTAATCATTATTTTTACGTTCAAATTTTTCTCAAGAAATATCAGTTTATCAACAGCCTCCCCTAACAAACATGACAATGTCACGGGTAGTGGGAGAAAAAAAACTATTTCACTTGGCACACTTGTTGCAGGGATACAAAGGTATTTCTTAGCTAATTTGGCTAAAAGTGGATATTTGCCCTGATTCACTTTCCACCAATCCAGTGGATTTGATGTTAATGGTAAACTGGCTTCACACTTGTAAGATAATACTTCAGTTTCAATTATTTCCATCAATGACTTGGCAGGCTCCACCCTTGTGATAAATACATCCCCAAACAGATCCTCCATTACCGATTTCTGTTTTTCTGAGGAACTGGACTATCAATACTGGCAGTGGGTACAGACAGATCAGCTGGCAGGTCAGGCAGGATAGGTTCATCAACATGTTCAGTCTTCACCTGTCATTAATAAATTACATAAACTGTAGTGAAATTCCTCTAATAAGACCACACAATAATAAGATCATGATCCCATTATTGAGACCAGATTTTCAAAGTCCCTTGGACAACATTTACTATATAATTCTATTCACTATTAAGATCATCCCACTATTCAGACCATTTTCCTCCGTCCCTTAAGTGGTCTTAATATTGGGATTGTAGATATATTCTTATTTATATTAATTTAACATTAATACTTTTTATAGCAAATTGGTTTTCATTGTTCATGTACCATGACTGTAATTTTTCATGTGAATAAAATACTTCTATTTTTTCTGTTAATTAATTTTTTTACAAAATACCTTGCTTTGATTCATGTTGTTGCGTCAGCGAGGTCACGTGACTAGTATCACGCCACGTTTTCTAGAAATATCCTGTTACTTCAAGAATGCCCTAGCATTTACTAGATATGTGTTAGTCTTGTATATATAAGACGTTCACAACGTGACGGGACAACAGTGGTAATGAGTAATTGAACTGCAGTCAGAGAGTGTGTAATTGAGTATTGTTGAAGTCGAGCACGTGAGACGTTTGTTATAGCGCGACTGTTGAAATTAAGTGTATCGCAAAGTTATATTCAGAAAGAATAAACCAGTTTTATTAAAAAAGGACTTGTGTCACTAAAGTTTCGTCGGAACGAAGTTACGGAAAATTAACTAACGATTGGAGGCGTAACAATGTGTTTTTCATTAAGATCCAGAGCCTTCTGTGTCAGAGAACTAAAAACTTCAATTATTTTCATGTCTGTTATGTATAGCATGGCCTTAAATCTTGGATCTAGATATGGACTTTCAAGCAACAACTTCAGAATATCCTGGTCTGTGTACATAAAAAATTAAATTGTAATGCTTTTTAAATTATTTTACATTTTTATATGATATGACAATTTCAAATACATGTGTATTTTACTGAATTATGTAACTTCCTCTCACAGAATTTGATTTGTGCATACAATATTGTGAAGTTCAGATCCTGAATAAAATTAATAAATATGCATTTATATTTTTCAGTGTTTAATTTTTATATGATCTGATTTTATCATTGTTTTTGTTGATGAAATATATTATTATTAATTTATTATACTTACCTTTGGTTCAAATCATTTAAGATGGCAGTTTTTACATCTGTGATTAACTGACTGTTTAAATTGGAACTGGCAAGATGTTTCTGCATCATAGATTTTAATGGGTGTATCATGGAAATGGTGGGTGTCTTCTCATCACAGAGAATAGTTGTGATTGTTTTAATTGGTTCAAGAACCTTTACCAAAGCTTCTAGTATATTTTAGTCATCTTCAGTCAGATTTAGAATGTATTTGGATTTTCTTTACCTCTTTGGTCAAAAGAGCTGCTGTATTGCACTCTGTTGTTCTAAAAATCTGTCAATCATTTCAAAAGCTGAATTCCACCTTGTGGAGACATCCATTATCAATTTATGCATAGGTAAGTCCAGGAGTGATTGTTTTGATATCTAAACTACAGCAGCAGTTGAGCTTCTATGAAAAAAGCTTACAACATGCCTTACTTTACTGAGAACCTTTTCCACTTCTTGAATGTTCAATCCTCTTTGGGTAGCCAAATTTATAGTATGGGCTATGCATATGACATGATGTAAATCTGAAAGTTTAGCAGCATTAACTATGTTTGCTGCATTATCTGTGGTAATGGTCGGTTTATATCCATTTTTGACTTAGTCCCATTCGGTGATGCCATTTTTAATCATCTCAGACAAATTTTCTGCTGTATGGGATTTGTGTAATGTTCTTGTCTGCAGAATGTAGTTTCCATTCATCATTCATAAAGTGGGCTGACAAGATATTATAACTCTTTGTTGATCGTGAAGTCCATCCATCTGAAGTAAGTGTAACATATTCACATGGTTGCATTTTGCATTTGACAGTTTTGGCTACTTCATCATACAGCATTGGGATTATTTTATCTGTAAAGTGAGTCCTGCTTGGAACATTAAATTTAGGGTCCAAAACTGACAGCATATGTAGAAAACATGCATTTTCAACAACTGAATAAGGTCTCATATCATTTTAAATGAATATGCCAACAGCTTTGGTGATTTGTTTATGTCTCATGCTTGTTTTGGCATATTTATTTTTCATGACATCAAAAAGGCTCAACTGCCCTGGTAATCTCTTGTTTGGTGTGGTAGACTTACTTGGGGTTTCTGATGATGAAGCTTGGTTTGATTCAGAGCTTCTAGAAGTAGTAGGTGACTCCTCGGTATAATTGCTGGAAACGTCTAAGGAGTGTCTTTTCTTCAGGTGCGAACACATGTATGTTGTTGGCCCTGTCTCGTATTTAAATTCGGCAAAACAGTTACGACATACAGTAATAGATGTGTTTGCTTTTCCTTCTTTTTCTTTTTTTAAATCCAAAATGCTTCCACACTGCAGATCGGCGAGATCGCAGTGTGTACGGAGGTTCAGCTATCATGTTTGCCGCCATCTTTGTTTTGTATTCGAATCGATTAGAAATCCGGAACTGTCCATTCGAAAACCGAATTGGACTCTTTTATTTTCGCGAATATTCGAACTTTCGAATAATCGTTACAGTTCTAGTAATTAACATTAATTACAAAAGAAAAAACTTGTAATATATGTATTATTTTCATTAATTTACTAAAAAATTGTTTGTACTTTATTAACTAATTGAAAATGAAATCAGTTTCTATCTGATATTTAGTCAGGTTTTGATGTGTGCCATTGATTATAATTTAAAATGTATTATTCTGTTAACACTTGTTAAATTTTTGATTTAAATTGATGTTAGAAAGTGATCGTTCTTAAACTTTGACGTTTGTACCAAGTGGTGTCAATTTAACAAAATATAGATATTTTCATGTCGACCATGAATTACTATTTCTTTGATTACAATATTTATGTAAATTTTCAGATTCAAAGAGAATGTTTTACAGAAAATAAACATTTTGAATGCAACCAAATTTTTAATTTATCAGAGCTAAACTCAAACTATAGAAGAGTATAAAAACAAAAGAATAATAGATAATAATATGTTGTTTTTTTTTACAAGCCGACAAAAAGCTCAAGTTTTTCTTGACTTCCGGTAAAACTTCTTTAGGTATTTCATATGCAAGATACAACGAGAGGTCCTCTTACGGTATAACACAATTTCACATCATGCGTGATACATGAACACGTTTGTAGCTGTGCTGCACTAAAGCAACATTTAAGTACTATAAGCTTCCCAAAAGTGCCACTAGATAGAAATATAAACAGAATCAATTAATTTACCGTATCTGTCTCTCGGCATACACAGCATGTTTTATTAACTGATTGATAAATTGTATCGACCAAAATTATTTCTAAAATATCCAACTTCTGACAGGTTACGATGTCCTGAATTTGAATATTTTGTAGAATCATAAAACAAATCAATAGAAAATGTCATAATTATGAAAATTCCGGAACTTCTATCTTTAACTTCCACTATGTAGTTT
>NW_013665702.1:80398-118356 GCF_000517525.1 Limulus polyphemus | reverse complement strand
TTTAAAAAATAGTCTTAAGACATAAACAAAACAATAAAAAAAACTTACACAACATGCTAATATTGTAGTTTTAATCCAGAGAGGTTTACTACTTCTGATTAGAAGTTATGGCATACTTTTATTTTCCCATTCGGTTCTGTTTAGAGACTGTTAACGTTTGTAGCTGTGCTGCACTAAAGCAACATTTAAGTACTATAAGCTTCCCAAAAGTGCCACTAGATAGAAATATAAACAGAATCAATTAATTTACCGTATCTGTCTCTCGGCATACACAGCATGTTTTATTAACTGATTGATAAATTGTATCGACCAAAATTATTTCTAAAATATCCAACTTCTGACAGGTTACGATGTCCTGAATTTGAATATTTTGTAGAATCATAAAACAAATCAATAGAAAATGCATATTATGAAAATTCGGAACTTCTATCTTTAACTTCCACTTATGTAGTTTCAACCTACTACAAATTTTACGTTCTATATTTAATAGTTACAAATAAAACACTGGATGTGAAACAAATTATTTATTTATTCACACACATACAAGCATTAAAAATAATATAACAATTTTGTATTACAAATCAAAACTTCTTTACTATTCATACAAAATATACACAGCTTTACAAACTGGATCTCAAACCCTTCTTGTAGTAGCAAAGAATAGTGTTTACATAGAGAAGTAAATACAACTATTCTTGTAGTGGCAATGAACATTGTAAATAACTATTCTTATAGTGACAATGAACATTTCTTACATAGAGAAGTAAATACAGCTGTTCTTGTAGAGACAATGAACAATGTTTACATAGAGAAGTAAATAACTATTATTGTAGTAACAATGAATAGTGTTTACATAGAGAAGTAAATACAGCTATTCTTGTAGAGACAATGAATAGTACTTACATGGAGAGGTAAATACAAATATTCTTGTAGTGAGAATGAACAGTTCTTACATAGGGAAGTAAATAATTATTCTTATAGTGACAATAAACAGTGCTTACATAGAGAAGTAAATAACTTCTTGTAGTAACAATGAATAGTGCCTACATAGAGAGTAAAATCCAAATATTCTTGAATTGACAATGAACAGTTTCTTACATAGGGAAGTAAATGCAACCATTCTTAAAGTAACAACAGTGCTTGCGTAGAGAAGTAAAATCAAGTGTAGCTAAGGCACGATTTTTTCGTTTGTTTGTTTCGTAATAAGTTTCACGAAATACCACAGTGACGAAATGAAACAAGATAACAAGTATGTAATACTTAATATTAGTTTTATTATTATTATTTATAGTATTTAATCTCCCAGCATGAGATCTATAAAACGTATATAACGGGAATGAGACCTTTGGTCTTTTCACTAGCGAAGTCACTATTTGATATGGTGCAGCACTAACAGAGTATATACGAATTATATAATAAAACACCTCCCGAGTTCAGGTTGGTCGAAGAGATTCTATGGTGTACGTGATCCATTGAGCATGCGTTGTTATTCTGTGAAATACGCGAGGCATGACATATTCTTTACAAGTTACTTCTTGACTTCCAATTCCTGCAAGATACCATTTAGTATTCTTCTGACAAAATAGAGATCGCCCTCCTAGTTCCTTTCCCTGCAATGGAGTAAAACAAAAACAAAAAACAATAACACATTAAAACTCTACGTAACTTTGAACTGAAGAAAATTCAAGATAAAGAAGCATAAATTTGGTATTCAACTGGGATCATAAATGGAACCCCCCAATAGCACAACGGTATGCCTGCGGACTTACAACGCTAGAATTCGGGTTTCGATATCCGTGGTGGGTAGAGCACAGATAGCCCATTGTGTAGCTTTGTGCTTAATTATAAACAGACAAAAATCATAAATGGAGAAAGGTCACTCTTAGCTACTTCCACAAAATATTTGTTTACGATTTCATGAAATCGTTTCCAAAAGTTTAAAAAGGACTTAATCCTTGGCATTAATATTGGATAGTATAACTAAAACAATATACAATTAATAAGAAGCTTTTATGAAATAAAAAAAAAAGAGTAAAAATATTAAAATATTGTTCCTGAACAAGTCAGGGGAGTAATGAATATTTCCGATAAAAATAAGGTTTGACTCTATTGTTGAAACGATTTATTTTGGTTTGGCTACAAGGTAATACTTAGAGATTTAGTTTTCAGGTTGAAATGATTTATTGTGTATTGGTTACATGTTACTACTTGGAGGATTGGCTCACTTGTTGAAATTATTTGTTTTGGCTTGGTTACAAGGTAATACTTAGGGTGTTAAAATGATGTGTGCCGATTGGTAGGTTTAGATATGTAGTCACGATCGAAAAAAAACCTTCTGAATTTTTTTACTATGTAGTGTTATCAACAAACTTTGGACCTAAAATACACTAAAAACAGGGTAAAGTTGCAGTTAAATTTTTATAATCCTATAAAGCTAAGAATTCCATTTAATACAAAAGTGACAACAACAAAAAACATCTATGAAATTCAAAACTGTAAAAGAAATTATTCCAGTTTTCGTGTCTTCAGAAAAAAATGGTCAAGCAGAAGCTGTATTTAAATATTAGAGTGAATGAGTTAGATGTATAAAGGATTTATTGATTGGTCGTTATTGAGTTCGCCCTTATTCTATTCTTTCTAACTGACATCTTTCAAAAGTGGTAAGAACTATAGCCCAAGGATGAGTAACGTAAATTGCTGTTGAGAGAAAAACTTTTAAACAGCACAGTAAGTTTACCAAATATATAGACATAAGTTTAATAGTAATTTTTGGCAGGGCGTGACTCAATGGTTAGCGTGCCCATATTGTAAATTCGAGGGTTTATGGTTCGCGTTCCGTTGTATAAAAAAAAAAACGTACTACGCACTCTGGGTGTAGGCAAGCTATAAGATTTTAACTACTTAGTCAGAAAAGAGTAACCCAAGTGTTGGCAGTGGATACTGTTGTCTAGCTACCTTCCCTCTAGTTTATAAGCTCAAAATTAGGAACGCATATGCACAGATAGCTTTCTTGTGTAGCGTTGCAAGAAAATTCTAAAACAATCAAAGAAACGGTAGATTTTTGAAGCAATTAAGGAAAACAGCTAAAGTCTTACCATACATATGTTAGTCAGGGTATTTCCAACCATTTCCGTACACAGGTTTTCAATGTCGTGAAATGGAAATGATCCGTTGGTTGTGCAAGATCCTGGAAAGCTTATCCTCGTCATAACTTGCTGTAACTGATCACCTTGAAAAACAAATAACGTACAAGTTCCCATTTATGACAAACTCCACAACTCATTGTAACAAACCTAAAAATACACATCAAACCATGAAGAATACCGCAAAATATCATAACAAACCTCAAAAATTGTGTCTACGGGAAACTCTTCAAGATTTCACTACCAGTTTATCCAACTCAAACAATTCTCACGACACAACACAACAAATTTAAAAAATGCTTAAGCATAAACAAACATAAAAAAAAACTTCACAACATGCTAATATTAGTATCAAAAACATCGACAATAACAAAACTCGTATAACTTAACTAGATGAAATACCTAATCATGAATGTATTAAATGCTGATGTAGAAACGTCCACTATCCGTAAGCGTCCGCGTTTATTGGGTTTCATTTCTGTACTTAACATTACTACGAACATACTTAAGATGGCATTACAAATTAAAAAAATAATAGAAATATATCCCGCAAGATGTCGTCGCAAATCTAAAAGTTTTAGACAATTAAATAAAAATAAAAAACTGAAGGAAACCTTCAAATTTGTACTCCATCATTTCATATTAGTATAAACTGGCATATCTGGCAATGGTTCTCATGTTAAGGACTTTAGTTATACGTACAAGATACCATTATATAGTCTATTTTAGTATATCATTTATATAAGAACCAGCTTTTTTTTTCAATTATTTTAACTGCTATTTAACTGATTTACTGGACAGGCATGGTAGGAATTTAGGTTAAAAGTATATCTCATTCTCCGAAAGGGAATGAAATATAACCAGGGGCGGTCAGAAACTTCTGTTTCTCTTCACCCCGCTACATAATTAGAATTAAGTGGCCGGGACTTTTAAGAATTGAATGCTTACATAAGTGAAGGTTAAATAATTACTTGTCCTAGTGACGAAATCACAAGCCAAGGGAAGAGCTGCGAGGGGACGTGGAAACGAAGAGAAAAAAGGAGTCCCTTGCTGAGTTGGGTGTTGTCTTCGGAAGTTTATCTTTCTTTCGCGGGACGTGTGCGACGGATGACCACGTGACGGCCGGCTTAGGAGAACTGAGAGGTGTAGAGCAGAGCAGGGAGATGCAGACCGGGAACGTCCATTCTTGTTTAAGGTATTAAAATTAAGGTTGATTGAGACTTGTTGGTTTCTTTATGAGGATAAGAACTTTAATATTGGTAGTGACCTTTGGTATTTGATTTAGCATGGAACGTTAACTGACTTACTAAAATGATCAGCACTTTGTTCCAGATCCCCTGCTGCCTTTGAAGCTACTTCCATCATTGTCGAGCATAGATGGTCACGATTAATCACTCTTGTCCAACTCGAAAATTTCTATTGCAAGAAGTCGTAAAGGACAGGAAGGTGAATATTAGTCGGCGTATTCTGACAAACACTCTACAGACTTTCAACTGTGTATGGATGTCGTCTTCTTGGACCACGTTTAATCAACACAAAGTTACAAAAGACCATTGGAGTTACATCTGGGAAAGCATCAGGTACGTAGTAGAATATGGTTTCTGTGGTTTTAATTTCTCCCCTCATTTTAGTGTAAAATGCACAATACCGTGTATGTTTGCTAAATTAACGGAAAAAACCCACATTTTTGGAACAAAATATTGAGACGAAAAGTAGGAAACTAGTTTCGACACTTTCGTATATCCTATTCAGTTCTAAAGAGTTGAAACTAGTTTCCTAGCTTTTGTAATAATGTTTTGTTCCAAAAGTGTGGGTTGTTTCGTTGATTTTTCTTCTATCATATTTCTTATGAAAACAGATGTTGATTTCGAGACGTGGCTGAAAGCTTGTTAACATTTGGTTCGAGATCCGTAGTTACCACTCAAATCTCCGTTCATTATTCTTTTTAATGGCACTTGGGGATACGCAAAGTTCCATCACAATGGCTTTTTGGGGGTTAGAGGGTTCTCTTTGGAAATCCTTTTACTTTTGAGAAGGTGCGTTTCAAAAGTGGATTGGGGTGTGGTTTCAGAGCCTGATGCTGTCCTACATATTCTGCTGTGCAATTATTTCTAATTCCACAGGGAACATAAAATACTCTTTTCTTGAAAATGTCGTCCTCTTTAGCTCTACTACACCGTTTACATTACACTGTCGAATGGTAAAACAAGGGCCATGAAACAAATATGGTAAACATTTCACCCATGGCGCCAAGGCACGTATCTGCGATGGCTTGTTACTTCATTAACATATACAAAGTATGCTAATAAAATGCAATGTGCAATTAACATCCTTTAAGCAGGGCAACATTTTAGCTCACCTTTGACATCCCATCCTAGAGTGAAACAGTCATCTCCTGGTAAAATTGTTATGTTTGGTTGAGGGAGACACACAGGGATAGTGTAGTCTGTCATGGTCACTGGTGTATTCAGTTTTATTAGAGTCACTTCTCCAGCTCCAAAAGGCGATTTAATGACTCCAGCTACTCGTCGTTCTTGGTCGTATGGTGAGGATGATCCTAATCTCACACTTCCAAGCCGGACTGTCCAGTTGGTCCTGGGGTATCTAAGTCACAAGAATGTAACATTATGCAGCGTTAAAATGTAAGAAAGTTTGAAACTCTGGTGAATCAGATAATTTGTACATATTTAGGTTTTCATTTATTGAAATGGAAAAACAGATGTGCTATTGTTCTAGTGTACTCTGGCGACTAGCGTGCTAAACTATGAATCTGAGGGTCCATGGTTCGCGTTCCTTTGCCCCAAATCGCGCTGCACACTATAGGGCAATGGGTGTGTTATAAGAGTGACGGTCAAATCCCACTATTCGATTAGAGTAACTCAAGAATTAACGGTGGGTGCTAGTGACTAGCTGCCTTTCCTCTAGTCTATAAGATTAAAATTAGAAACGGTTAATGTAGATAGCCTTTGGGTAGCTTTGCACGAATATCTGGACCAAATAATTTTCACTAACGTTATAGAGCGACGCATAAGACAACTCAACTCGTGTTTAAATACTCTGACACATTCTACTCTGTCCATAATTTGACCTGAAATGACCATGAAAAAGTTGAGTTTTTGAATTAATAATTATATATCTAAATGCTAACTGGAGTCTAAAGTTGTTAAACATCTACTGTTATGGAACTATCTACTTGTACTTAGTGCGGACTGCTAACCATTAACGTTGACAGTTGTTCGGTGTTAATCTCTTGTGTGAGCTCTATGCAATAATTGAATGAAAGTCTGTTTAAAGCATCTAAATTTATCATGTTTCTGTATGTTATAAGGCCAAACTGTGTATGATCCTTACTTGCTGCTGTTTTGGTACTAGCAGTGATAAGAGCGCAATTAGCCCATTATTTAGTTTTGTACTTAACAACACACAAACATCCTTACTTGTTAAAACAAACAGTGGAGGTAATGACCCATGCCTGGTCAACTAAAGTACCATCGCAGGCGTGTTCTCCATTCTGTATCAGGACAGCGTACCAAGGCCAGTTGCCATGGGTTACTTTTTGTAGTTGTACAGGGTGAAGACTGTTCTTAAATGGAGTGTTGACTCCACATTCTGTAGAGAGAAAACACCAAATTGTCAGACACAGCGAGCTAGTATAATGTTTGTGTGTAAGATAAATAATGACAAAACAGTTCAATATTTACTCTTTTAAAATTTTCGATGTAACATATTATGGGCCTGTTAAGCAGAAATGCTATCAATACAGTCTTGGCCAAAATGTTTACATATTTTGTAATACATAAGATTATTATTATTAAGATGGAATACAAATACACTTAGCGCTGTCAAACTGAGAAATGCATGTTATATTAATCATCTATATATCTAACTTGTACAATGAAATAAGTTCTATGGACATCATGAACGATTTATTAGAACAGCAAACAATTTTATCAGACACCTGTAGAAAGATGTGTAATTCAGCATTCCACCTATCACAACAAACCTTACCAAAACATATATAATGACAAAATATAATATCAAATTATTATAAATAGCGTCTGCAACCTTATATCAGTTCATCATCAACCACAATAGTGGTTCATAATAGGGATCGCCCAGGAATTCCACAAACATTCCAATAAAATATACGGGGAAATCTATCTTAAGAAGTAGATTTGTTCTTGCAACAACACTCAAGATCTTCTATCTCAATGGCTAAGGCTTCTAAAATATTGATAATAGCAAAAAAAGTAGATTTTCTTATTGTTAGACATAATTCATACATTTATTCTTCATGTTATTATTACTATTCTTGTTTCACAAGCCTAAAGCAAAAACAGATATGAATATTTTATTTAAACCTGGGAAAACCCACTAAAAAACTCCTGTGCAGGTCATAGGAGTACTTTTATGTTGATTTTTGAAAGAAAAGGGGATATTTTACCAGTTTTTTCATCGCTACTTGCCAAGTTTCTCTTCGAAGCCATTCAAGCACCGAAGCTTACAGCAAAAAAAAAAAGCTAGGTAAACTGCGCCAAAATCTATGTACAACTACTAAGTAAATTCCTGCGAAGATTGTAGGGCTACTTATAAGTTGATTCTTGAAAGTCGAGATTAAGACCCTCTAAATTTTTTTAAGTTCTACTTCACCACCAACATAAGCTATTCGAAGCCATTCTAGCATCGCAGAAATGTAAAAGCCATTTAACCACCATTATACCAGTCGGATACATTTCGTTTTATTAGAGTAAACAATGTGTATATTTATAACAATGTCCCCAGCCTCATTATTAATTATTATAGTTTTACAAGCCGCTACAAAAACAAAAACGGCTACGAATGTTTTATTGAAGCCTGGAAAATAGTTATGAATGCAGTATTGAGTATATCTGTTTGTTTGTTGGAAGTTGAGCACAATACTATACAGTGGCTATCTGTGCTCTGCCCACCACTGGTTTTGAAACCCGGTTTCTAGCATTGTAAGTCCACAGTCATACTGGTGTGCCACTGGGGGACTTGAGTTCACTAAAATTGATAAGTACTGTAGACATAGAGTCAAAATAGGGATTTGTAGCATGAGAAAATAATGTAGATATTATTTCCAGCTTGGTTTGTTAACTTTTTTGTAGAGTCCCTAGCTGTAGGCTTAAAAATATAATCTTTGCATTTTGATTCAACTTGTTTCTGAACTTTTTGATGATCCTTATTCCCCTTTTGAAATTAGCATTTTTTAATTATCTTGTATTAAACATTCAGTACTTCGTTGGTCCTCTTCGACTCTAATAACCTCTGTAAGGCAACATGGCATACTGTTGATGAGGTATTGATTTCATCCCGACTTGTCACTAGAAGGCGCTGAACCTCAGCTATAGTAACTGGTTTAGGATCATGGTTAGCAATTTTCCGACTCATCTCTGCCCAACAGTTCCCAATGGGATTACAATCTGGAGACTTTGCTGGCCATGCCCCTCTTGTAACGTCCTGCTGATCAAGATAATTCTGTACAACAGGCATACTGTGGGCAGTGGCATTGTTATTTTGAAACACTAAGTTATTGCCTAAATTTGTCTTAGCATATGGCACAAATATTGTTTCCATGTGATACCTGTAAGAGTCACCATTGACGTTTCCCTGGAGGATATAAAGAGCAGTTTTCCTACCATGATGAATAGCTGCTCAAACATGTACTGCGCCACCTCTTGTGTGTTTTCTATGGGAAAGACAGTCTTCCCTCATCTGTTCTCCAAACAAACGACAAACACGAATCCTACCACCAGCTTTAACAAGCCAAAAACAGGATCCATCTGAAAAGATGACGTGTTGCCAGTGTCCTAATTTTGAGTTGGCATGCTGTCTTGCCTAAGTAACACAGTGACGATGGTGAATTCTGGTTAATATCGGTTTGCAGGTAGCCCTTCTTGCAAACTAACGTTGTTTGGTCAATCTTATATTTACTGTTCTTATGGATACCCTGGAATAAATGTGTTCATGTTACAAGGTGTTACAAGACTTCTTTCGACCTTGACGTGTTAACTTGATCAAAACACGGTCATCTCGGGCAATAGTTTTTCCGCGTCTACCAGTAGAATTTCCTGAAACAACGTTTCCTGTAATCCGATGACGTTTCAATATTCTGGATACAGTACACTGAGAGTACCCTACTGTTCTGACGATGCGTTTGCTTCATACCATTTCTGGACAGTCGAACAATTTGACGCCCTATAATTTCTGTCACGTGAAGAGGCATGACCCTATAACAAATACAGAGAAATTGTTTGAACAACGTTGATCTGTTTCGAAAAAGATTATACCAAAAACTCGTCCTTTCATACAAAACAGGTGTGTATGTGTGTTTTGACAAACAAATGCTCAAAACAACTTATACAGACCAGAATAACAACTCGTACATGTATGTTTGTCTGATCATACGCTACCTTCTCTGTTACTACTCGGGCATTTACTCGATAACTACTCCATCCATGCATGTAGACAATAACATCAATATAGAACAGTATGCAAACATTTTGGCCACGACAAATGCAGCAATAACGATTGAAAATTTTGACATGATTAAATAACTGTATAAAACAGAAAATGTAGTTATATTTTCGGTTTCCGTCGAACGATCTTTATTAAGGACTAAGAAGGAAAAAAGAAGAGAAACATATAAAGGCAGACAAGCAACTTCCTAACCAGAGATTAACTGAATCCTATTGACCAAAACAATATCTTTCAACAAATTGTTTTTTCACCAAATGTGATTCTCTGTTTTCGTATAGCATTTTAAGTAGGCTTTCTTCGTCAAATCTGATTCTAGGTGTTTTCGTATGTCTTTCTTTGTAGACTTTCTTCGTCAAATCTGATTATAGGTGTTTTCGCGTGACTTTGTCGGTAGCCTTTCTTCGTCAAATCTAATTCTAGGTGTTCACGTATATTTTTCTCTTTAAAATTTCTTCTTGTAAACTGGGGAGAATCCTTCTTGTACCTATAGAACTTTGATAGTTTAATATATCTTTCAATTTATTTTTCATTTATTTTGTGAGAGAAAACTTATTTATACTGATGGAAATAAGTGTATTTTAATCGCTTTGTAGTAACCCCTGATTCGTCCCTGACAGAATTTTCCGAGAAGTAAGAAGCGCTTTTCCCAAGTAAGTTAAACAATTAATCTATATGAACTACTGGCATGCTCCATTAAAGCACTGTTGTTCTCGGAATAATCGCACACCACATTCACCATGATTACTTACAGAATACGTTACCAATTAAAACAATTGTTACTCACCAAGGTTTGCACATTTCATGTAGACAACATGACGACTTTCACAGGGGGTCTCTGAGAACCTTAAGAAACAATGCAAAACACATCAATCAGAATCTGAGTCATAAGGGCAATATGTATGTGTTTCTGAATTTTTTTCCTTACCAAAACGTGAGTTTGAGTAAAGAAAAGATGATACAGAAAACTAAGCTACTCTTTGATTCGCTACTTCCGCTGCAAACCTATACATCAAAACCAAACAGTATGATGGACAAGCCAAACATTAATGCTGTTATGGATGTCCATTTAAATTTTAGTCCATGTTTTAAAGATATATATTTGAAAGCATTTGTAAGTATTTTACACTTAAGACACTTGGATACTTTTCCTCCCCGTTTCAGGTGTAAATTTGAAAGGTTAAATTCTCGTAGTGGAAACAGCGCTTGTTAAAATGAAACAAATAATTTTACTCTGACTTTCTGTTGTTAAACTAAAACACATCTTCCGGAGTATCATTGAATGCTGAATACAACAATACCAACGAAAGTACTAATGTCTCAACTGTTTACAGTGTTCTTATATAAAGGCTAATACTAAGAAAAATTTAACCCTTAATTAAGTACACAGCAGAACGTTAATTTTATTCATTTCTTTTTAGTAACGTATACTTTCTTTTTATCTTACATTTTAGTATAATAATAGCGCTATCGCTTAATCCTATTTAATTCAGCAAAACTTTCTACTGCAAATGGTTAGTAGCACTTTATAACAACGATTTGCATTTGCTAATGCTATGGAGTGTCGAGCTTAGGTGCTACAGGAGATATATATTTGATTCACGACGAACTTCCGACCATTCTGGTAGTCCAATATCGCTTATAGAATATCTCACACCCAAGGAACAGAACATTTGCAAAAAGGGAGCCATAAAAGCAAAAAACTCGCATAGCAGAGTATTTCGAACATAAACAAGCTCCGAAACCACACTTCAAACTAATCCAAAGAAATATTCGTCTACAAAGTGGAGGTTATGTTTACAAAAGAGAACCTTCCGACCCAAAATATCATTGTAATTAAACTGGGTGTATCTTCTACTACAGATAACAAAATAATAAAGAAGAATTTGAAGTAGACACAAGTTCACAAGCTTCCAGCCAACCCCGAAATCAATAGGTTTTTCATGGAAAAAGGCCGAAGAAACTGTAATAATAACAACCCGTTTGATCGCATGGGTGTCAAGTCTTCCCATGTACTTTTGTGTCTTTCATATATTTAAAACTGGTACGATAAGCATATGTCCATGCAGAAGTAGAATGCCTTCGGTAAAATCTATAAAAAGTTATGATCTAAAATTGACTTCTCTACTGTTCTTAGAAGCTTGTTTTAGTAACAATTATGGTTCTGGGCAATATTGTGTAAATATGATCACCAGACTAAGCACGACTGAAGATCGAAGAAGTACTTCCAAAGACAGCAGAGGGCCTGAAACATCATTCTTATAAGTAGTCCCCGATTTTTCTCGGCCATAAAATTATTGATTATGCAGAATAAAAATTATGCATTAATTATACGGCAAAATTTTAAATTACGCAAACTTACCTAAAGTAAATATAGCTTAAAACAATAACGTTGAAGAGAATATTAGGCATAATTAACGAAATTCCACTATCAAAAACAATTTCACTTTGTCATTGTTCATGAAATGAGAACAACATCAAATGGTTACTCAGCGGTAATCTTGGGGCGTATCACGCTTAAATTCGGAGTTCGATCCCTGCATTGGGCAGAGCACGATAGCTTAAGAACATTCAAAATGATGCTTTTGACAGACCATAGATCAAACTATCTGGCCACCAGGCAGCACTTGCTGAGTTTGTTTGTTTTGAAGTTAAGCACAAAGCTACACAATGGGCTATCTGTGCTCTGCCCACTACGGGTATCGAAACCCAATTTCTAGCATTGTAAGTCCACAGACATACCGCTGTACTACTGGGGGGCACTTGCTGAGAAACAAATGAAGTCAGTAGTTATACATCTGGCAAGACTGACCTAGACCTGACTTTACTGAGTCTGAAATTGGAAATTTCGATCATGTGTTTATTATACATGGAAAAAAAAAATGTTGTTGGCGCGTTAAAGTCAGGGCCCTGGATAAAAAACGATCAATCCTCTTAATTTCAAAAACTGAGGAACTTGATTATCAGTGGAAAAAGTCAATTTGCTTATATCGTTAGTGATATAAAAATCTATATTCAAGCAACAAAAAAGGGTGAAAAAGGTGAAACGAGTAAATTAAATATAATTTCTAGATAAAAACTAGACAGTCTGGAGGACAGATAGGGTCGATGTATAACTAATTCAATATGTCAGAAAAACATGTAGGTTCAATAAGTCTTGATACATAATGATAAAAACCCTATCTCATATATTGAACGTTTGCTGGGAAAATGTCATTTTCAAAAACAATATTTTATACTAAAAGATAAGTAATCAATCATCATTCCCGTAAAAAAGCTAGTGCTTAGTGAAAAGATTAATAAATAATAACTTGGATACTCACTCCACAGTGGACGATAAAGGCTCCTCCAACTCCACATAAAGTCCATCTTCTTCTACATCCCTACGTATCTCGACATGATCTGCCGTTCTGTAATTACAGAAAATCTGACTTCTGAAAATTTGCTAGACTATTGAACAGATCAGTAAATTCATAAATTAGGTGTTGCAAGTTAAAATAAGTTATTAGACTACTAATCTTAAAATTAATGCGTCAGTAACGGATAAGATTATTTCAATGCTTGCTATATTTCAGAAAATTCACAGGTATAGACATTAAAGCTCTAAAAACAAACACATATTATGCAACAATCAAGATTTATATGAAAAAAAATTTTATTATCAGATTAAGCACCCAATTAAAAAAAATTGAATTTTTCGTTTCTTGATAAGATAATGCAAATAAACATACTGAATCATACATTTACGAATTTTTAGTTGCATAAATTAAATATTAAAGTGCTCCAATAATATGAATAACTTACATGAAAGCTAACTCACTGTTAACTTAGCAATTTGCAAGTAACCAAATAATTGAAATAGATATAGAATAACTTAAAATTTTATTAAACATCCATTCTCTCTTAATAACTTGTTAAAGTTAAATCATATAAACATTTATATAGTACATAAATTATAAAATTGCATTAATTACGCAAACAGCCTTGGTAAATTATTGAAGCTAAATTATCGTTAATATATATTTATTTATTTTTTTCATCCCTGAAGTCTTGTTTTAAAACAAAAGCTTATCCCTGTTAATGTATAGCGAATAAACAAAAACGAAGTGTATTTTTAATTCTGTCCACTTATGGTTATATAACTGTTTTAAATGTCTCAATAACTCGTAACAATTAAAACATTCAACATGAACATAAGGAGCTGGAGATTTAGGGTTAAGGAAAAGATTAACCTACTGGTAATTTAACATGTTGCATGTTGAGATGGCTAAGGTCTGAAGTATTATATCTCGTTGAGACGGGGATGTGGTATTCTTCCAGGAGTCTGTACAGATTTTTCCAAACTTTCCTCTTTCGATGAATATCAAATAGCCTTCATGGTATTTTGATTGAGGCGCTTCCTTGAGATCGGATATGCTGGGTGCTACAGCCACTAGAGGGATGGTAGAGCATCGAATTAAGTTTAAAAACCTATATCGTGATTTGAGTTTTAATCTACAATTAGACAACAAGTGATCACACTTATTTTTCTTTACTTCCCTTTATAAGCAGTCTGTTTGACTTCTTTTTAAATTGAAATAAACATTTGTGCATGAAGACAGACAGATAGAGAAAGTTGGACACACGGATAAACAGAGATATAGATAGATATTTGTAACTGTCTTTTATTAACTCAATAATTCATTTATTACTTAAGGTCAACCCTAAATTACTTAAGCAGCAAATGAAATAAAATGATTCTTTCTGAAATAAATGAAAAGAAATGTTTGTTCTTTTAAACTTGTTAAATGTTTAGCTTGGTTATGATATTTGCATGAAGTTACGTAAGGGCTATCAGCACTAACTGTCCTTAATTTTGAACTCACAAACTAAAAGGAGTAGCTAGCCAACAGCATCTACCGCCAACTCTTGGGCTACCCTTCTCTGTCAAATAATGTGATTTGACCATCACTTTAATGGTACGGGGCGTATTTGTTATGCAAAGGGACGAGAACCATGAACCCTCGGATCCACAGTCCAGTATGTTAACCACATAGCTACGCCCGTTCCGACTTGTTAAATAAAACAACCTGTGGACAAAGCCTTGTGTATTACACTTTCTTCCTAAATGTTTATATTACGTTTAATTGTAATACAGTTGGTGTTGTTAACTAACTTTATTTGAGAAACATCTATAGCACTGTGAAATTATGGTGTTTGTAAGATTCTTCAAAATTCATATTTTTTTTCCATCATTTTCGTTCAATAAAAAGAAAGTTATAAAGTTGAATTAGTTATCAATACTCAAAGAATATAACCATTACAAAACAACCTGGGATTGAGTACTTTAAAATTACTGTGTCCACTTACAACAGTTTCGTTCATCTGCTCCATTGAAACAATCTGGAGAGGTGTCACATCTTTTGCTCTGCTGTACACACTGCTTATTTCCGCAGAAAAACTGACCTTGTTCGCAATACTCTGTAAACAAACAATCATTTCGAAGAACATATGAGCGAAAGCAAAGAAGAATATGTAATAATATGTCAATCACACTACATCTGCTATATCCAACAAGACTTTTCTCCCAATACCAAAGTTTATTAGTTCGGTTGGGATACCCTTAGAAATAGTAGTGGTCAAGGCGCTACTTATATCATCATTTTCATGAACAACTGTCACGTGAGGTCAAACCTTCTTGAAAAAACTGTCCTTATTCAAAATACTCTCTAAACAAACAATCATATGAAATCAAAAAGAAAAGCAAAACTGGCCTTGTATAAAATGTTCTTTAGAGCAAAACAAAACCCGAAATCCGTTTTGTGTAGAAAGTATTAATGTAAATACATAACTTTGCAATATAAGCACTTAGAATAATATATCGAAAATCAGAAAAAAAATATACATCTAAATTTTCGATGTATGAGATAAAACAGAGAATGCACTCAGTTAATTTGATAATGATGCAAAATCTCAAAAGGAAAACAAATAAATAGAAAGAATTTATTAAGTATCGGAATAGATTTTGTTTCAGGTATTTGAGTAACTTTTTTTTAAAGCGCATTTAAGGCTCAATTAAAATGTAAAATATAAGAAACAAGTCAAAGCAATATATTTTTTGGCAAATACCTTTAATTTATTATATATTATTAAAAATGGAATAAAGTATTGTTTTAACTGACATCGCGTACTCTAAGTAAAACGGTTCGTTGATAAGATTAGTGGTTTTCCTAGTATGCAACTGATTATACACTGTGCACCTGTAAAAATAATTGTGCAGTTGAAAATTCACCTATATATGAAAGTTCAAGTGGATAAATATAAAAAAAAACATATTTAAGATTATAAAATTCCATTCTGGGGTTGATAAATAAATGTATTTATTGGAATATTATTCATTTTTGGATCATTTGTTACTGGGCCTGTAACAAATATGTATATGAGGTGTACTAAGGCGTCATGTAATAAAAAATGAAGTTAAAACATAATTGTGCAGTTGAAAAAATCCTTAGGAAAAGCTCTGGTTAAGATTGAACTGAGATTAAAGTTTTTACACTAGTAAATTATTAAACGTTTTCTTGAAATCATTAGTATCAATTATTTTATATAAAAGTGGTGAGCCCTTATTACTTGTTAGGCTTAAACTTCTGAACACACTGAAGGTTAAGATATTTTGTGTCATTGACCGTTGAAACAAAGTTTTCTGCAGTGAATGTCTCATGAATTGTAAGGCTTAGCTTTCCGGACGTATCGAAGATTGAGAAATTTTGTGTCATTGACCATTGAAACAAAGTTTTCTGCAGTGAATGTCTCATGAATTGTAAGGCTTAGCTTTCTGGACGTATCGAAGATTGAGAAATTTTGTGTCATTGACCATTGAAACAAAGTTTTCTGCAGTGAATGTCTCATGAATTGTAATGCTTAGCTTTCTGGACGTATCGAAGATTGAGATATTTTGTCGCTTCGCACACAATTTATTCTTCTATCTACCGCCAAAATTATCATAATTTTATTATTCAGAATTAATTCAAGCCCTCTTTTTTTTAAATTCGTTTCCATGGCCGAGACTTATTCTGTTCCAATAGTTTCTATTAATGCATGGTGATTTTAAATTTTATAGTCTACAGAAATCTTACCACACGAGAATTCGTCAGAAAAATCAGGACAGTCGATTACTCCATCACAAAGTTTACCAACTTGACTTCTGGCCTTCAGCTCATTCGCACAACCTGAAAATAAAATGTTACAGTGTGATAACACTAGAGATACTGGGATAATAACAACTGAGGTGCTAACGTGATAACAATAGAGGTACCAATGTGATAACCATAAGGGTTATGAACATGATTACAATAGGGGTATTAATGTAAAGTGACCAGATCTTCTGGAGTCCAAAGCGAGACACTTAATTGATGAAAAAAAATTGGTTGCATTAAAAAAATTAAAACGTCTTTTCACAAAAAATACATACCATCTTATCATTATACTTTTCATTAGATATTATTTTCTTTAACAAATCAGGAGTGTGTTTTGGAAACATTCAATAGAAAAGAATGACATTCATCACAAATACATACCATCTAATCATTACAATTTTTATTAGAGGATATTTTTTTAAACAACCTAAGTTTTTTTTTAATTAATAAGGTTGTCAGTTGTACACAACAGACGGTCATATTTTCCGCAGTTATAATTAACCTAGACATGAAAATTATTTAACAAAATTATCTGAGAAAAATCCAAAATTTTGTTTAAGATGTTGATATAATGGTAGTGTGTCTGTAAGTGAAATGTTACAGTAATAACTATTATATATACAGGCTGCAAAATTTCGAGACATAAAGAGTTCAAACTAAATTGTAAAATATATAAAGCAAATTAATTTCATATTGCTTTGTCAGTTATAACAATATTACTAAGTACTGAACGCTAATATACGAAATTTCAATGATTTCATTGTATAAAGGTCAACGCGTAACGGTGTTTTATGAGACGATAACCAAACTAATTTCATATTGCTACATCCTCAATAAGTTTGATTATCTATGTATTTGAACGTTAATGTGTGAAAATAAAAGATATTGTACGAGGACAGGACAAATCTTGTGTGCAGTCATAGTACGGTAGTGCTTACTGGTATTAATTTTGATAAGTTCATTATTTTACAGGGACAGGTAGCTCGAAAAAGGACTGTTCCGCCGAAATCTGGACGCCTGGTCATATTAGTATCAATGTCATAACAGTAGGAGTACAAAAAAAAATCAGGTTTCCTCCATGAATTCGTTAACTGTCCTTGCAATTTTTTTATCATCTCACGTAGCTCGATACATGACTACAAAAAACATGATGTATTTTAGATCAGTGTCTCCAACCCATTTCCAACTGAGGACCAGCTAGTTCTGATCCCCAAATTTCATGAACCGCTTCGTACAATATTTAATTTTTAAAGTACTTTCAAGCTACATTGTAAAATAATATACTTTAGCAGCTTTATATTTTAAAACACAGATTTTCTTCAATCGTCTTGCGGACCAGCTGCGGTTGGAAACCATTAATTTAGATTTTTACATAAGTCTGAATACGAGAATCGGGCTATGGCTGTATTCACGATGAAAGAAATAATACGAAAATTTAATTCTACCCGTTTCTCTAAGTTGATAGGGAAAAGATTAAACAAGTTCAAATAATTTACTTAGTATCAGGCTGTATACTTTCTTATTCTAGTCACCAGGCGGAGTTACTTACCCAGAGAGGAGAAATCGTTGAGAGAAAAAGGTTCAAATCATTCTTTAAACTCTGGGTGGGTTCTTTAGAATATTGATTTGCTAGTTATTATACGGCGTTTTTTTTTACCCGGGGTGGAGAAATCCTTGGTTTAAAGTGGGAATGACAGATAAGCGTTGGGTGGGTTCTTTAGAATATTGATTTGCTAGTTATTATACGGCGTTTTTTTTACCCGGGGTGGAGAAATCCTTGGTTTAAAGTGGGAATCACAGATAAGCGTTGGGTGGGTTCTTTAGAATGTTGATTTGCTAGTTATTATACGGCGTTTTTTTTTTACCCGGGGTGGAGAAATCCTTGGTTTAAAGTGGGAATGACAGATAAGCGTTAGAATATCTGACTTGATAACGCTTACCAAGGTTCAAAAAATATATTTATCTGTTTTATAAGACAATCAACTTACAAGGCTTAGGACTACACGATCCGGGACCGCTGTACCTTGGATATGTCGAACAGTCGATTTTCTGATGACCTTTTTACTGTCTTAACAATGTTTACATTAAATCTGTTTATAAGACAGTCAACTCACCGGGCTTAGGACTACACAATCCGGGACCGCTGTACCTTGGATATGTCGAACAGTCGATTTTCTGATGAACTTTTTACTGTCTTAACAATGTTTACATTAAATCTGTTTATAAGACAGTCAACTCACCGGGCTTAGGACTACACGATCCGGGACCGTTGTACCTTGGATATGTCGAACAGTTGATCTTGTCATGAACTTTTTTTGGAAGCAGTTTTTTGCAAGAGCTCCAGAAATCTGTAAAGCCAGAGAGAAAAACATTATTAGGAGTTGATAAGAAAAAAAAAAACTAAGCTTATAGCTCTTTCACGTTCTTTGATAGCAATCGTTGTCCACTTGCAGTTGAAGAACGGCACAAAACAGCTTTCATTTCAACATGTATTTCCGTTCATTAAAAGTTACAAATGCAAATACAATAATTATAGCTCAAACTGACTGTACATAAACTTCACGTCGGAAGACATGTTGTATATTTCTAAACCTTTTGAATTAAAATTGTGGAAGTGTCGTACAAACTGGATTTTAACGTTCGAAACTTTTGTTGTGAAGCGTAAAGCTACTCAATCATGTAGCTGTGCTGTGTCGGCTGGAGGGATCGAATCTTGAATTTTAGTGTATTAAGGCCTGAAGCTTACCACTAATCCACCAATGGGAATAGGTTAAAACATTTCATAGATTTGGTAAATGTGTATAGAAAAAACAGAACAATACAAACTTGAAATATAACTTTCTAATATGTATGAATTACCTATTGAGCTTTTATAATCGCAGGCAGCATTAATAATTCATCTAGTAAAAACTTAAATTTGAATCGCGAGATGTAATCTTATTTCACTGATAGTCAACAATTAAGTTGTGCGCATGCGCATCCATGAAAATCGGTAAGTTTAGAAAGCGAGTGGACTGGTGTATTTCTGTGTGTTCTGGGTTTTGTTCAATATATTAGAGGCAGGGGTGAATTAAGGCGGGGGCTATTGTGGCTATAGCTCCAGGCCCGAACTAAAAAAAACTGCGTTTAATTCTTTTTTACCTTAGTCTTTATTCGCGACCATATTAGTCCTGGTAGGAAAAATTTAGCCCCAGCCCCGTCTGCCCCTTAATCCGCCCCTGTGTACAGTATTTTCAGCCTTTCGATTTATTCCAGAGAGAAAAAACGGTTTAATCATAAAGAAACTGAATATTTAATGTTACATAATAATTTATATTATCAGAATCGATGATATTAGTTTAGCTTTACCTTCACAGAAGCTCCTGCATGGTAATATGACGTCATCATTCTGACATTGAGGCTGTAGAATTTGACAAACAAACTCTTGAGCCAGAGTGTAACATTCGAAGTCCACAATCTGACGGTATGTTATCAAATCTTCTTTGAGTTCATGTGTATCACCGTGACCTACCAGATTTGGGTATGATGTGACGTTATAAGACAAGGTTTTACAGAACTCTAACGCTATTGGACCACATCGCCGTGGTGGTGTCGTTGGCAGTGGTGACGTAACAGGAACAGTGCCAGTAATTAGTCCTTCAAGGTAACCAGGGTATTGTTGGCGAGGGGTCCAAGGATCATGGTACTCTGTTGCTGAAGGGGTTCTCTCTGCACAAAATAAAAAAACAAGTAACTGATCGTCAGAAGTAGGGATGAAAAAATACAAACAATAAAGTTATTAATATTAATAAATCACATTATTGGTTTAATTCTCAGATAGAGTTTATGCAGAATCTATAAAAATTCAAGAGCATAATGGAAATTCGCTGGAGTCAATGCTTACATTAACCAATAAAGAGTGGAATACAGAGGTTGAGTAGTATATATTAAAACCCTTTTAGAGCCTCATTACGTCGTTACATTCCACTATGTCTAGTCATGCTCACTCTGATTAATGTATATCTTGAAAATAGCTCTGGATCGTAGATTCCATTGCAAAATTCTCCTTTTTAAGGCTGCTAAGTTCAGAGTACACTGCTTTACCCTGCATGCTTTCCATAGTCCATCTATCGTAGAGCACAAATTTTACCTGTATCAGTATCAACAGTCTGAATGCACAGAAATCTTGTGACTTGACTGGTATAACATGAATACCCGTTTCATTCTCCAGCTATTTGAGGTATGCAACAGTTGAAAAGATGTAATGTGGAAACAAATTTTGTTGCTTTCCCAGATGAAGACCCTTCTTGATTATGTTGTGTACTGTTATCTGGGGTACGTGGATGGCTTTTGCCACTGACATTTCTGTTCGTGGACTCTCATGTTACAAGATTCCCATTGCGCTCACCACGGCAGGAGTACGACTTGTCGCAGTTCTCTTTCTGAGTGGTCCTTATTCCCCAAGCTTATCCATATTAATTCTTCCAAAACCATTAAGTAAAAGAGATGTCCTCACCTTCGAAATTCTAAATCCTTCATCTGAACACATCTTTATTTACTAAATGCATTAATATTTTGAAGGCTGTTACATACCTCTCGCACAAATGATCAATTTTTGATGGCATCACACCACCTGCTTAACGTCAAACAATGTCAAAATGCTGATATAATAATTCCTCCTACCGCGACTATATATCGGCCGTGGTTGTCACGTGACTTTCTGATTTGCATTTTCCAAATCGCTTTAATATAACGTAATTTGACCCTTTGTATAATACAATATTTGAATGTGAAATTTTAAAATTGTGAAATAAAGTAAATAGTTTATTTACTAACCTTGAACCTGTACAGAGTTCTGATCAATTTTTATCCCTTTGAAGACACCGTACTTTAAACTGAAAAATTCTTCCATTAAAATAACGTAAAGGTCTGCAGAGTCTCCTTGGAAGTTTTTCGTTGAAAGATACACGTTGAAGTGGATGACCAGATCGTCACTTTGGCGTCCGCTAAGTATAAACAAAGACGATACACTTGATTTTACATGTTAGTAGATACGGTTTTACATATTATTATATATGTGATTTTACTTGTTATTATGCGTTGTTTATTATGGTATTATACATTCCTAAATGTAGATAGTGTCTATGTGTTTTGAAAGTAATTATTATTTTTTAATGTTGGCTCATTAACAGTATTGGTTAAAATGTTGAATACTTATATTTATATTCTTATTACATATATTATTAATATTATAGGGATCATTTTGCATTGTTAGATTAATATACACGGATTTAAAATAAATCTAAATCTTCTAAACTAGCCGAATCTCGTGAGACATTACTAAGATTATAGCTAACAACGAGAGTATCCAATTGATGAATAAATTATATTGTTTGTTTCGGATCTAAACAAAATCTATCTGTGCTAGTCATTCCTAATTTGAACTGATGGAGCATAAGAAAAGCAGCATCAATAACATCCACCACGAACTCTTGGATTACTCTAATCGAATAATGGGATTTGACGTCCCTCTTATAACGCTTTCACGTCCCCAAAGTGAGAGTGTTTTGTTTTTTAACTAAATCGAATCATGAACCCTCGGATCCATAGTCCAGCACGCTAACAAATAAGCCGCGCCCGGCTCTTGAATCTATGTTTTTTAACTAAGTCGAATCATGAACCCTCGGATCCATAGTCCAGCACGCTAACAAATAAGCCACGCCCGGCCCTTGAATCTTTGTTTTTAACTAAGTCGAATCATGAACCCTCGGATCCATAGTCCAGCACGCTAACAAATAAGCCACGCCCGGCCCTTGAATCTATGCATTTTAATCTTTTGCATACACCTAGTTAGAATGGTACATTAAGTGAGCTGTATTATCTTACTTGGCTAATTTTTGTTCCCGTCTATGGAGGTAGCTTGCTTTGATAATAGCTTATGGTAATGGTATTACACATTCCTTAATATGGATTAACATATTTGCATATTTCTAGATACTATTTTACATTTACTAGATGTAGTTTTATATGTTACTAAATATGGTGTCACTCATTATTAAATATAATTTTACATTTTACTAAGTATATTTTATACATTCGCATATTTTAAAAACACGTTACAAAATCAGATTTTGCACATTAATAAATATTGTTTTATGTTTACCAACTATTATTTTACACTTTACAATATTTATTTAATGTGATAGTAAATTTTACTTTACCAGGTATGGTTTTTACATTTTACTGAAGTTGGTTTTATAAATTAAGCCTAATTCGTTTGGTTTGTTTGGAATTTCTCGCAAAGCTACACGAGGGCTGTCTACGCTAGTTGTTCCTAATTTAGCAGTGATGGATTAGAGGGAAGGCAGCTAGTCATCACCACCCACCGTCAACTCTTGGGCTACTCTTTTACCAACAAATAGTAGGATTGACCGTCACATTATATCGCCCCCACGGCTGAAAGGGCGATAATGTTTGATGTGACGTGGATTCGAACCCGCAGCCCCCATACTGTGAGTCAAGCGCCATAACCACCTGACCATGCCGAGCCCTAAACCTTACTGAAACTATGATGACAAGATAAATTTCATATTATGCTTCGCTAAATTTAATATAAAAATTATAACTAAATTTAATATATAAATTTAGTTATAACAAAAATATGCATTTATAAGTCTTCATGTTCTGAAATTTCTTTCAAAAAATACATTTTTCTCTTTGAATTTATGCGTGGATTTTCATCCTTATAAAATGTGGCTTTTTTTGAACACTCACATTTCTAGAATCATAATTTCTTCCGTACAAAACCACTACTATAAACACTATTGTCGAGTGTTTTACAGACACTCACCTTTCTAGAGCTATAACGTCTACACGTACAAAACCATTACTGTAAACGCTACTGTTGAAAAGCATCTCCAACTATAAATAAAAGAAAAAAAGAGAATAAGAACAAAATAAAAGTTCCACACTATGATTTCTTTAACCATTGATAACAAACAAATTATATTTTAAGGGCGTGTTTCCTGTTCTTTGATCTAGCTCTCTCACCCCTCGTGGTAACTATTCGAAGCATGATGTGATGGGTGTTTCGTTTAACAATCCATAAAGCTTGAAGTTAAGAGACTATTTGTTTACCGCTGAGCCACCGGAAGCCGCCTTTTAAAGAGCTGTAACTTTGCTAGCGAGTTATATCAAATTAAATGATATGATATTTGATATATGACATATCATAAAGTGTAGTTTAAAATTAATTTAGTAATACATACACCATTCCCTCAAATTTCAAGCTGCCATTTCCTTGGTATTATACTTGAAAGGAAATGTTTCTATGAATTAATAATAACTTCTAATCAAAGCAAGTTACCTAATTACATTATAACTAAAAACTTATCCCGCAGTAACGAGTATAGTTAATTAAATATTATGCTCTTAGTTATGAAGATTAGAATGCATTGTTTCATCAGTTAGGTATGCTTCGTGTTAATGATATTTTCTGTTATTGTTTGTCACCTGATTGGTCAACGGTAAGTTTAAGGACTTACAATGCTAAAATCCGGGATTCAGTGTTCAGGATAGCCCAATGTGTAGCTTTACACTAAAATAATAACAACATCTTTCTGTTGTAGTGTTTATTTGTAAGATTGCGGTAGTCAGACTCGCTTGACTCGTCGAAGAAAAACTCGTCACGGTTTTGAGGATTTGTTATGTTAATATTCTGGATTATCCTCAGCGGACACAGTTTCAACGACATGTATTAACCATTATAAGAGAATTACATTAATGTGGTACTTGTCTTGGTTTCAATAGTACTTAATTTTCAGACGGGTAATCAGATACTTCCTAGTATTGACAGACAAGTAATAAGATACTTCCTAGTATTGACAGACAGGTAATAAGATACTTCCTAGTATTGACAGACAGGTAATAAGATACTTCCTAGTATTGATAGACAGGTAATAAGATACTTCCTAGTATTGACAGACAGGTAATAAGATACTTCCTAGTATTGACAGACAAGTAATAAGATACTTCCTAGTATTGACAGACAAGTAATAAGATAATTCCTAGTATTGACAGACAGGTAATAAGACACTTCCTGGTAGTGATAGACAGGTAATAAGATACTTCCTGGAAGTAACGTCTAAACAATCTAAACGTTGTTATGAAAGAGTCCAGTTTCTTTAAATTGTACTAATTATCAAAAACTATAAAGTAATTTAAATGCAGACACAATGGAACAGATAAGCAATACTTTGTGGTTTAAATATTATGTTTTTGAACGAGAGAATAATTGATTGCATTAATTTTAGAAAGAAAAATCACGTGTGGATGACACTTAATTTGAAGAGAGATATTTTGGATTTATTGTTAACTGATGATTGAGGTTTCTGCATATCTGATAGTCTAAGTTTGTATATAACTGATGGTGTTGGTTGTACATAACTATAGTCCAGATTGTACATAACTGATGTTCTAGATTTATATATAATTGCTGATGCAGATTGTACAATAACTGATGTTATAGGTTTCTACGTAATTTATAGCCTAGGTTGTACATAACTGACGGTCTAAGTTTGTACATAACTGATAATCTAAGCTTGTGCCTCTAAATCTGATAAATTTATTGATTAGTTGGATAAGTTTTACTTTAAATTCTTGCATCTGAATAAATCAGATGTCTACTAAGTCCGACAATTTATGTGATAGACTGGACGAGTTTCTCTTTAAATGTGACATCATTCCTCTGGTTCAATCGGATATCTTTATAATCTAACAATAGCTGTTTATTCCGTTCTGGAGCTCTAAAGGATTTTAATGGATTGCAAATTTACACGGAAACGCTTAAGTTTCTCCTCTAACCATGTAGTTGTACCATGAAGCATGAACAAAACATTTTTCTTCATTATTTTGACGCTCTTTTAAAGTTAATTTAGGAAGTGATACATTCAATAGCCCATTTTTGTTTTCTTGTTGTTGTTTTTTTATCTTGATTGAACAATTTAAATGAATTACCTTTGACTTGTAAAGTTCGGCTTTTGTCTGAAATTCATCAGATAAAGCATCCTTGAGTCGTTCTGTAAATTTATCTCCATCTATTACAGAAAATGTTCCCTTGAAGACACGTTCTGGAATGAAACTGAATGTTAACTTGTTCTCTTTACTGAAATGTAAGATACGCTATTAACCTCTCATTTTTAACTACAAAAGTGTCAACGTAGTTCTAACAATAGGCTAACTGCAGTACGTTTTTGATTGAGTTGTGAATTGCTTAGAAAAATTGTCATCATATCTGGACTTTTCTCATCAATTCTCTTTCGCAAGGATCTTAATTGAACTGAGATGTATTATTACGTCACATTTACTGAGCTTGTGATTATTTTATACTTATCATCAGATTTACATGTTCTTTTATTATAGTGCTAACCACGGGTTAAACGTTTACATTTTTCTACGGTGTTAACCATAGGATAAACATTTACACTTTACTACGGTGTTAACCATAGGATAAGCATTTATACTTTATTCCGGTATTAAATGCAGGATAAATGTGTTTACAGGATAAATGTGTTTACTTTGTTAGTGCTCACCACAGGATAAACGAAAAAACTTACCACTGTGTTTCTCCATTTTTAGGTAGTGGACTAGAAAGAAAGAAACATGAATGACAATTAACATTTCTAATCACAAAATAAATTTCAAATTAGAAAGTAAATAAGTAAAAACTTGTAGATTTAAGAATAAAATATTAATAGTAAAAGACATTTAGAATTTTTGTAACGTCATTTATATTTAAGCAGTGTGCTCTTCTGAGAAAACAGATTGTTATTAAAACGAAAGTTTCGAGATGATTTGCTTTGTAGATTTGTTTTAAAGTTTGATTCAACATTTGATGAAATAAAATGTTCAACAAATAAAAACACTTTATTCCACATCGAATTGATTACGGCACGTGCATGTATCTAAAGTGTATGAAATTACTTATAAATACTTTAACTCTGTAGGATCAATTTGTTCTGTTTGATTTCTACTGTACAACGAAAAGCAGGTAACTTCATTTGACAAGGACAAGTCAGAATTCTGAATAATACCAAGTAAATTCTGAGCAAGAATTATATATATATTTAGAACTATATTCAGTATTAATCTTCACTATACCTTAATTGAAGACCATGTCACCCAGCAAGGCCCATTAACAGAAGAGGGGAAATAATATAATATTTCATTTAAAAAGCGACAAGGAAGAGTACATAAGCAAGAGCAACCAGTACTGAGGATTTGTTTACTACCTAGACCTAACTCCGTTGTGAAGATTTGGCTACCCAATATAAAAGCACTCGTTTATAGAGTGCACAGGACTAAGCCTATACAGATTTTATTTATTTTCATTTTTCTTGTTTATAAAATTCGTCATTTATGATGCAAAGATCGTAATTAAGTCTATGCTGATCAGAAAAAGCTGCTAGATATACACACAGCTTACCAATTAATAAATAGACGCCCACTATAAAAATGATACCTTTTATTAAATAAAATAACATGAAACAAAGACTACAAGTGTAATTTTAGTACCTAATGGATCTGTCCATTACAATATGTAAGGCAGTTAAACTTCGTATTTACAAGATCTGAAATATTGGCCAGTGGATTTACACACCATTTCTGGCGAAGAACTGAGAGACGGATGTCCCTAGGAGTTCTTTGTTTTGATTTGAACATTTTCGCAGGGAGCGATCAAAGATGGACCACACATCCTCGAAGATTCCATATCCTATTCGACGATTGGTCTAAATCCGGAGAATGCAAATGCTCTCATTTTCAAACTAACATTTTGTTACTTAGCACGAAAACAATTCTTTGTTTGGTAAGCTGGACATTGCCATAGACAGGTAGACGGCCTTGTTCGAGAATTATGATGTATTGAACAGCAGTAGTCGTTTAGCATGTCATCAGCTGTGATGATCCAGATGCACAGATGACACTCCACACCATAAAAGAAATACAACCATACTTTATTGTGGCTTGCAGACGGTTCAATAAAATTTCATGTGAGGATAGTCGTGAAACTCAGATGGGTGTTCTGTCAGAGAATTATACAAATCTGGACTCGCCAGAAAACTCCAGTAAAGGGAGGAGGTCGTGATAGACTTTGTGATCCCCACTGCTGTCAGCTTACGAAATGAGAAGTAGCTTCCATCTATCTGCTTTTTTGTTGTAGCCCATACCATGAAGATAACTTCTGTTGGTATAGAAACACACTTGCATCTGCAACAGCAGTGACCATTGACGTGGAACACACTTCTCACAGCATGAAGAGTCTGTTTTGTTGATTTTGGATTGTGCAGAAACTGTTTTCAGACGTGACTGGAACTCCACTGTCACCCTATTCACTGTGGACAGCGAGTTTACAAGTGACCTGGCGAGTTTTCGTTGACTTTCACTGTCATTCCATTGTCCATTTATACGACACCATGAGAATACTGTTGATTCCCTTTATCCTCTTATCCGTAGCTTGGTTGATTGTATTCTGTGGTCTTTATCGAGCTGTACCTGCACTTAACGTTGGAGTTATCTGAATATGACCTAATGGAAACGGTTGATTAGTATTCACGGAGATGTCTATTTAGTTATGTTTAGCTAATTAAACAATTAGGCATGTTATAGTTTTGAGCCATTTATCTCATTTGTTGTGGTATTTACTTAATGCGAGCGTGAATGTACAATCTAATTATCAGAATTATCAGTGTTAACATTAACATCACGCTGGAATCCTAAAGAAGTAATATTAAACCGTTTGATTTCCTTTTAGACATTGGAAAAAAATATCGTTGTTTTCTTGTTGTTGATCAAAAAAATACATAAAATATTTTTAGTACTATAATTTTGTCTTATAAAAGCCTGTTATGATTTGTATCGTATTATCTTTTCTCTAGCCTAGAATTATTGCTGTAAATATGAAAAAACTTAACATTGCAGCTTCGTATCAAATTTCAAGATGTGCATTCGCACGCAGGATGGCGTATTGCTACGAGAAAGGGCCCTGTATGACCAGGTGGTTAGGGTGCTCGACTCGCAATCTGCGGGTCGCGGGTTCGAATCCCCGTCCCACCAAACATGCTCGCCCTTTCAGCCGTGGGTGCGTTATAATGTGACGGTCAATCCCACTATTCGTTGGTAAAAGAGTAGCCCAAGAGTTGCCGGTGGGTGGTGATGACTACATGCCTTCCCTCTAGTCTTACACTGCTAAATTAGAGACGGCTTGCGCAGATAGCCCTCGTGTAGCTTTGCGCGAAATTCAAAAACAAAACAAACAGCTACGAGAAAGGGTATAAAACAGTTTTAAGATTTAGGCAAAAGAAAACTGATTTATAGTCACGAATTTGGTTTAAATTATATATCAAAAAAATTGTTTTGGAGTGTTTGACTAATTAGGAAATTAGACTAATAATTTTCTGTAATATAAGATGATTCCATCAATTTCCACTCTCTGTATAAACACGCCCTCTTTTGTCGTTTATATTGTAAAAATAACATTGTAACGAGTTTCATCCTTCCTATTTAGCTGGGGGACCTCTTTGTAATTGCTAAGACCTAATGACGACCTGAGCTAGCAAGCTACTCAAGACAGTTCTTGTTACTTGTCGTCGAACGTTTACTTTGAACAATGTGTGTCAAAGAGAAACAATCCTCTTTTTGGGAAGTAGTACATAAGATAAATACATCAATAAATGAACTTATGCTTACGTCCATAATAAATAGCAACTGCTGCTCCTACCGTCACGAAAAGTAGCGCCAAAATCACGCAGATCCAAGTTGTTGGTGTACAGCCGCCTTTCTTCGTAAATTTAATTTCGTGGCTTTCGCAGCTTTCACTAGTGGTACTGCTGTTGCTGCTACTAAATCCATCGTTGAAGGCTGACGTTAGCGGGTGGTTATGATGCAAGCCCTTCTTGGACTGAAAATAGCAGAATAAAGTGCGAAATTCAAAGAAACTTTACATTGAAAACTTGGGTTAAACAGATAATGTAAAATTATTGATGTTTCTTAACATTACAATTATCAATAATTCATGATCAAAACAAGCTACCTTACATAGACCACAACTCGCCGTTGTTGTTTTAACGAAAACCAACAAAATAGGTTACCTGCATTCTGTCCACTGCAAGAATCGAATCCCGGATTTTAGCATTTTAAGTCCGTAAACATACTGCTAACTGGCCGGGGGATATATTTAGCAGAGCTACAAACTAACTTCATAATTAATATATCTAATTCAATATACTTTTATTACTAATAATGTTTATAATGCATTCATTTATCATTAGTAACCTAGCTGTTGGGCCGGCATAGCCAGATGGTTAGGTCGCTTGACTCGCAATCCCCATCCCACCAAACATGCTCGCCCTTTCATCCGTGGGGGCGTTGTAATGTGACGGTCAATCTCACTATTCGTTGGTAAAAGAGTAGCCCAAGAGTTGGCGGTGGGGGGGGGGGGGGGGGGGTGATGACTAGTTGCCTTCCTTCCAGTCTTTCACTGATAAATTAGCGCAGATAGCCCTCGTGTAGCTTCGTGCGAAATTCAAACCATAGCTGTTAACGATATTTTTGGCCGTAATGTTGTGAAATAATTTCCAAATTAGTAAAAAAATAATAATAACTCTAAGTTATTCAATGACATATTATTTTGAAAGCTGAAAGGTTCTCAAATGTTCAATTTAAAGCACTTAAAATACACTGACAAATTCTATCTGTATCGATAAAAATACATCGACAGATTCAATCAATGTACAGACGAATCAAAATACACCGACCAATTCAGATCTGTATAAAAATGGAGCTCCTGATAGACATCATAGAAAATGCTTAATAATTTTAGTGTCTTTATATACTTGTTTAATCTTATTATTTTTGAGTGACATTTAGTTACATTAGTTAGTCAGTTTTTATTATATTTTACGATATTTAATGATTTTGTCGTGAACTAGAGTTCTCGAATTGAGTCACGTCACTTTAAAAAGTACAGTCTTGGCCAAAATGTTGCATATTTTGTAACAATTAAGATAATTATTATTAAAATGGAAAACAAATGCACTTAGTGTTGTCAAACTGAGAAATGCATTTTATATTAAACATATACATATGTAATTTATATAATAAAATAGGTTCTATGTACATCTTGAATGATGTATCAAAACAGCAAACAATCTTATCAGACACCTGTAGAAAGATATGTGATTTAGCATTTAACCCATCACAACAAAACCTTACCAAGACATATATAATGACAAAATATAGCATAGAATTATTATAAATATCGTCTGTAATCTTATATCAGTTCATATTAAACATTCAGTAATTGGTTGGTCCTCCTTGTACTCTAATAAACTCCGCAATGCGACGTGGCATGCTGTCGATGAGGTTATTGATGTAATCCATCACGGTTTCATACCAACTTGTCACTAGAAGATGCTGCATCTCAGCTACAGTAGCTGGTTTAAGATCGTGGTTAGCAATTTTCCGGCTCAGTTCTGCCAAACAGTTTTCAATGGGATTACAATCTAGAAACTTTTTTGGCCATGGCAATCGTGTAACGTCCTCCTGGTCGAGATAATCCTGCGCAATATGCGCACTGTGGGCAGTGGTATTGTCATCCTGGAACATGTGTTCATGTCATTCCTGTCGTCAGGTGTTACAAGACTTCTTTCGACCTTGACGTGTTAACTTGATCAAAACACGGTCATCTCAGGCAATAATTTTTCCGCGTCTACCAGTAGAATTTCCTGAAACAAGGTTTCCTGTAATCCGATGACGTTTCAATATTCTGGATACAGTACACTGGGGGTACCTTACTGTTCTGGCAATGTCCGTTTGCTTCATACCATTTCTGGACAGTCAAACAATTTGACGACCTATAACTTTTGGCACGTGACGACGCATGACTCTATGACAAATACAGAGAAATTGTCTGAACAAAGCGTTGATCTGTTTGGAATAAGATTATACCAAAAGCACACTCTTTATCTAAAACAGGTGTGTATGTGTGTTTTGACAAACAGATGGCCAAAACAACTTATACAGACCAGAATAACAACTCGTACATGTTTGTCCGATCATACGCTACCTTCTCTGTTACTACTCGAGCATTTACTCAATAACTACGCCATGCATGGAGATAATAACATCAACATAGAACAGTATGCAAACATTTTGGCGAAGACTGTATTCTACTGACCTACATTAAGAATACCAATATAATTTTATTTCTTTGAACACCGTTTTCACTTACATTTTTGTTTCTTTAATTACCTTAATACGTATTCCTTTCATTTCTATATTTAAGTTATAGGACCCCAAAATTAGAGTAGATAATGACTCCCCAGAAAGTCGCACCCCCTCTTCAAAAATGCTTGTATGAGCCAGGTTATCTTCAAACGTAATTCTCATCATTCAGTATGATTCCAGCTTTTTTATTACCAAACTTATTCCCAACCATGTTTAGGATGATTCTATCTCTTTACAACGCTGTTACCACCATGCCATGTGAATTATAGATTGATAACGAGTCTTGAATATTATAGTTACTATTCTAATACACCTGCTTTGTCTAATGTTAAACTGAGTGTATTATATTTACATTAATTATATTCCTTATATTAATTATATTCCTAAAGTGACGCGTCTTCTTAGAACTTTTTTATCCTGTTGACCATTGACTTTTCATAGAAGGACAGTAGCTCTTGCAGTTCATGTTGATTGCTGACCACTTGCTTTTTATAAAAGGGCAATAACTCCCGCTGTTCATGTTAAATTTGACCACATGCTTCTCATGGAAGGACCATAACACCCCTGTTCATATTGACTGCTAACCACTTGCTTTTTATGGAAGAAAATTGTTTCCCGTGGTTCCTGTTGACTGTTAGTCTCCTGCTTTTTATGGTTCTCATAGAGGTTCGTTTAAGACTCTAAGAGGAATCATCCTACGTGTATTTTTAAAGTGAGAGAGACGCTTAAGCTGGTGAAGAAAGCGAACTCATTACGCCTAACATTGTTAGCTCTGTAGAAGAGGTTTATCACAGTCTTCTTGATTAGTCTATTACAGATTTAAAGTCAGAAGTAAGTAAAATGGCACTAGAGATCTATCTTTTGTCTAACACGAACTACTGTCGAGGATGCACTTTCTTCAGCACCAGAAAATATCATCTGAAATGTCATATGTACGTAGAAATGAAAACATTTTGTTGTTTCATTGTCTCATGCTGTGTAATTTAAAGCATCAGTTAGTTTTCTAAATTTCTCATGTCGTAACCCAACCTTTGTATCTTTCGTGATTAAACCATATCTCTACTTTTCATCACTCAAACTGGCTACCTCAAGGTTAAATTGACAGTGCGTGAGACTGGGCCTGAGGGCAGGCTTTGGTTTTATGAGGTTAGTCAAATGAGTTGGAGTTAATCAGGCAACGCAGGCCATGACAGTGTACAAAAAAAAAAAATAGCTTACAA
The DNA here is from genome assembly GCF_000517525.1 of Limulus polyphemus. NCBI lineage: Eukaryota > Metazoa > Arthropoda > Merostomata > Xiphosura > Limulidae > Limulus > Limulus polyphemus. Next base: position 85,059 of record NW_013665702.1, on the reverse strand, counting down.
AATCTTCTCTTTTTTTTAAAGTACATACCAAAGTAAAAGGTAGTTGTTAAACAGAAACAAATTACTGTTGTTAACTTTGCACTATACTTCTCAGTGTATACCTTTATGTACATTAATCCTACTTTTAAGGATATATACTTGCCCTGTATCTGTTGATTATACCTATTAAGCTTTCGTTCGACATATTTCATATAGACTTTTAGTTGTCGTATATGATGAATTTTGGTAAGGCTTCTTAACGAATAACTTAAGATAAGACAGACAAAAGACAGATCTTAAAAGGTATTTCCTCACAGCACTGATCTGATATCCGTAATGTATTAACCAAGAGGACTACTGGAAAAAAACATATGCGTACAACATTGATTTATGTCATGGGACTAACAAACATCGTACTGAGTTATTCTAAAAATATCATGTTACAATTTTAAAGTGTTTTTTTTTGTTACTGGTAGTACCAAAAACCAAAACACTATTACATTCCAATTTATTTGTTGCTATCTGCCATTTTACTTAGGTTTATTAAACCATCTAAATTGTTGAAACGTTATCTCTGCTACTGACACAGTTCCCAGCGCTTGGCGGAAGCTTGATAACATCGAAACTTTAAAGACAGAATTGGTTAACTAGATGTCATTTCAAGGTGTGTATGTGGGACAGAATGAACTGGATTTCCAGTTCTGAGATTACTTTTCCCAGTTAGGTCAAATGAAAATAAACGACATATCTTCTTTCAAGTACATAAATATAAAAAAATACACAATTAAACTATTGAGGTATTTTATAAACAGGTCCAGATCACAGAGTTGTTAAATAGAGTAAAGTCTAAAATGTACTTAAAACAGTACCCGTTGAATAAGTACGTGGTATATAACAAATTATTTCAGCAAACTACAGATAGTTAAGATGAATATGTGAAAATATAACGAAACTTGTTGACTGATATGCATTTGCTTGAGCATACATTTTTTTTTTCGAAATTTAAGCACGTAAGTTTACGATAACACGTTAAATGTACTTTTTAAATTTATAATTGAGTATCCAAAGTTGTTTAGTTTGTTTAACAATCAGTTTGTAGGTAAAGAAACCACAGTTAGAAATACCTAATGCTTCCCTTCGGTCCGCATACTTTGGTGAAACAGATTTAACATATTTTATAGCTCTGAAGATTTATAATACTTACATCGTAGCTTTGAAGCTAATGAGTCACTTCTGGACACTTTAGTGAAATATTTACATTGTGACTTCGAAACTAATGAGTCACTTTTAGCGATTTTAGTGAAATACTTAAATTTGACTTTGAAGCTAATGAGTAATTACTGGACACTTTGTGACTTTGAAGCAAGAATTCATGTTTATAGATGACAACTTTCACATATTCTTTAAATATAAAAATTCGTATCGACATTGAATTAAAAAACTGAAATGCGAGTAACTTCACCTACAGTTAATTTTACAAACTAAGCCGACTTGTTAATCATGTCCATCAAACGAAAATTCCTCAACTTCAAACCATCCTTAGCTGCTGTTCTTGAGAGTATGAGTTCAAAATGGTATATTTTGGACAGAATATTGTCGATTGGTCAACATTACTGCGATGTTATACGACTTGAGTTCGTTTTATTGGATGATCATCAAGCGTTTTCCAAGTAACAATTCTAAATTCTTATATTACATTATTACAAAATAAAGAACCATTTTTTCCAAAAATAAATCATCGTTATCACCTCTTGTACCAGACGTCTTGCTTTTTCAACGTGAACATCGTTCGTAATAAAATGAGCTAAAAACGTAATTTTTTAGGAAGTATTCGGTGAACTAGAAGTACAAAAAATAACAAAATATATAAAGATTATAGACAATTTCAAAACGTTTATACAATGCATCTGAATAGCGTTTCAGGTAATCTATTTTCTCTTATCGTTCGGCAAGCTCACGAGTTCTGGTATTGAACGAAAAACCTCCTGGCCAATGAAATGATATTTTTAAACCCCTTTGATTATAAATCCGAACTGAACAAATTAAAAGCAATAGGATAAAAAACATCTGCAGTCTATTTAACATATTTTCACAAGTATGTTCGCTTACCTTTAACAATGTAGAATAAAGTTCACTAACCTTATTTTTTTAGTATATGTGCTACTAGCTCTAATATGACTATTAATGAATACAGAGATATACAACTTCAGTGAACGAAACTGCTCAGGGTGATTAGGACTTGTATTACAAAGCCTTGAAACTCACGCTGCGTGAAACCAGGCCGGTGATTTAGCTCACAAGCTCTGCATCAGCTACGTGTAGTCTACCATTCAGGTGTCTGGGCATGAAAAGCTCACTACATTCATGGGTATGCTCTTTTTGTCTCAGTTGAACTTGGTTCTGAGCAACAAACTTTTGCCATACAGATTCCAACTGTTGTATATGACAAACACGCTGTGAGAACGTTAGATACAGAGCTATTCAGTACCTCTAATTCTTCGTTTTTGATAACCTTCGTCTCTTTAACCCTCACCTTACCGATTTGTTAACATACCGTACATTATTCGCAGGAATCATATATTACATCATATTGAAATTTTATGTTTTCTCCTGTTTCGACAGTTGGTATAAATAAATGAGATAATTAACTTTCTATCTAAAATACAGCAGTAATTAGTGGGATTATTTGCGATATTTTTTTACATTGTTTTATGCGATTTATATGTCTTTATGACCCTGCTACTCAACAAAATAATGGATGAACAAATAATTTGATGCATAAACAATTGACCAAAATATGTTAACAAATCCGATCTGGCCCATGTGTTTGGTTGTTTGTTATGGATTTCGCGTAAAGCTATACGAGGGCTATCTGCGCTAGCAGTCCCTAATTTAGCAGTGTAAGACTAGAGGGAAGGCAGCTAATCATCACCACCCACCGCCAACCCTTGGGCTACTCTTTGACCAACGAATAGTGGGATTGACCGTCACATTATAACGACCCCACGGCTGAAAGGGCGAGCATGTTTGGTGTGACAGGGATTCGAACCCGTGACTCGCAGATTGCGAGTCTAGCGCCCTAACCACCTGGCCATGCCGGACCTTTTATAATATTGTTCACGTTAGAGCAGGACTACATTGCGTTATTTGATGTGTCCATCACGAAGAATCGAACCCAGGATTTTAGCTTTGTAAGTGCGAAAACTTACCATTGACCAAATGGGGGACGGTTCATTTGAATCTCACCCATAATTCTAGCATTAAAAAAATGAAGTGAAAAGGCATGTGGATGACTGAAGGTGAAAAATAAGATTTTATTAACATAAAAAAACTAATGAATTCATAGTGCTTTACATACAGTAAGAATTTACACAAAATTAACTATAACTAGTGTTTGAAAGCGAAAATTTATTGTTAAAACCAAATGAAAATACAATTATTTCATATCGATTCTTTGGTGGGGAAAAGTTACGGTTGATTATCTTACAAGTCATAACTTGACATGTTCCATACAAGACTTAGAAGTGCTTAAATCTGAACATTTAAAGACAACTACAAACAACTGAAACGAGAATAACAACTTTATAATTTACCCGTATTTTGTTATGGAGAAACAAAGTTTACAAACAAAGTGTTCCGATTGATTGTTTAATTATATCTGTAATCTTTCAAATGTTATAAATAGATATTTCCGATGAGTAATCATATAAAACAATATTTATAGATTTTACAGTTAGACGTTTCACTTTCACCTCACTTCCCACATATAGTTATCAAGGTGCATTACATACCACCACAACTAGGCCTAGCCTTATAGTATGATATATTATGTCACGCACCCGGGTCACACAGATTCTGTTGAACAACAACACCAATCTGAGACTAGCTTTTATGAAAAGTTTCGTGTTTACACAGGGGTAGTGGAGATCTCTCCATAGAAGTATTCTCACCCCCTACCTTGTCCAAAAGTAGTACAAACATGTCACGATTTTAACTTGAGGATGCACACAGGTTACGTTAAGATGAATCACGAGGTTGAGGACGAGCAGTTCGTACGTGAGCGTGAGATACATATAACATGTAAAGGCTTGATTTTGTTATTAAGGTATTTCATACTCCTACCAAAGCATCATTGGCATTGAATTAAGGTATTTCATACTCCTACCAAATCATCACTGACATTGAATTTATTAAAAATATTAAGGTGACCAAGAAAGCAATTATAATTGTATTTCTTTACACGTTTGTACCAGAATCAGAGATACTGTAGATAACTAATACGGTTGGATAACCCGTAAAACTCGTACCGATAACCAGGATTCTCTTTTAAATATTTTCCTACAATGTATTTCATTGAATGATACTGGTGGTTGTTGTTACTTAACAGTCTTTGTGCAGTTACTTTAACTTTCTCTATCTCTAAGACCAATGTAGACAGCAGTGTATTCTGATAACTATAAAAAGTAGCTTGTGATACATAATAATAATGACTTATACGTTGTTGTTTTTATTGTGCACTATCGGAAATAAACTCTTACATTTTCGATGACGAGGAACCCACTTTGAGACTAATAATGGCTGGAGACGGCTTAAATGGGTAATGAAGAAAAACTTTAATATAAGCTTAACATGCCTGATGATGACAAAACCTTGTCGAAACGTTGTACATTTGCTGTCATGTT